>NW_010113262.1:0-15786 GCF_000699245.1 Pterocles gutturalis | reverse complement strand
TTTGTCCCTGTCTGCCAGCTCAGGGAGTTATTCTTGATTTAATAAAAAAATAAAAATTTGAGCTCATGCTCTTGACTTGATTTTAGTTCTCCTATTGGTATAACTGTTTTCTATAACTATCAGTACCCAGCATAATGTCCGAGTATCTTACATTCTCAGTATTTGGTGCAGTTAACTAATTAAACCCTACCCTGCACCCGCAGGAAATGCAATAGTCCAACCATGTAATAGGTTCACTAGTTATAAGGAAGACACCAGGTGTTTAGGGACCTTGAAAAGACGCCAATATCTAACTTGCCTTTTCTTAGCAAGCCATTAGCTAGCAAAAAAAAGTTACCTCAGAGTCCGTGTTCCCTGGTTTCAGGTGAGGGCATGGTTCAGAGAGCCCCCTTGTTGCACCCTCATGTGAAGCCCAGCGACATGCATGCTCATGATCTGCCAGCACAAACGTGGTGGAGTGCCACGACCTCCTCCTCTAGGGACAGCTTTTGGGTGTGGAAGGGTTCAAGTCTGAAGGGAGCTTTGAAGCATCGTCCCCTGTAAAATCACAGCTTCTCTTGGGATTTGCAGCCCAGTAGCTGCAACATTGCAAAGAGCAACTTTTTTTTAGCCTAATACAGGCAAGGTTACTGCTTCCAAAAAAAGCCCATTAACACTGATATTTTTGTATAGAGATATAGAGACTTGGGAATGCGCATGTTGAGGAGTGTGGTGATGTTGCCTCATTTCAGAGACAAAGCACATGACGCTTTTAGTTTCAGCTGCACAGCTCAGGAGAACCAGTGCTGAAGTGGAGGGTAGCAGCTGGTGTAGCTAAGGCTGGGATGTCCCATACACAGAGCTGCTGTAATCACCCCACAAGCAGTGCTTGATCTGCGTAGAGGATGAAAAAGGTGACACTTATTTGGAACAGGAATGAAAATTTTAAAAACCAGCTATTTCTGAAGGCCTGAAGACTGCGAGCTGCCTGATGAAGCTGGGAGGGAGCGGGTACTAGTGGGGACATGGATGGGCAACACAAAGTTGTAAGTACAAAGGACTTCCCTAACACAAACTCTTCCTGCGTTAATATCAAGAAAGGCACAACTCAAGGACATTAAGAGACAAAAAGCTATACTTTGCACACTTACTGTCTATTCAGAGATTCTCTATAATAGGTTACAGCTTTATTCTTTTAAAACTGCCCATGTGAGGGAGATACTCTTCTCCATTTATAGATGAGGAACCCAAGACACACAGACGTTCAACCCTGTACTGCGTTTCACTCCAGGCTGTCCAGTCTGCTTCCCAAAAAATATACCTGCAGCTCTGCTGGGCTCCTTGGAAACGCAAAAACATTTTAGCAAGTTCCATAGCACCTGAAAGACCTCCACAAGACACAAGGGCAGTGGTGGAAGATCCATCA
Source organism: Pterocles gutturalis (assembly GCF_000699245.1). Classification (NCBI taxonomy): domain Eukaryota; kingdom Metazoa; phylum Chordata; class Aves; order Pterocliformes; family Pteroclidae; genus Pterocles; species Pterocles gutturalis. The sequence continues at coordinate 14,381 of NW_010113262.1, read as the reverse complement.
CCTCTCCAGAGCTCAGACCAATGCAGAAACATTCACGCCCCTGGACACCATCACGTGTTCCCCATGCTCAGGTCTCCAAGCCTGGTCTGGCAGGTCTCCATGGATGGAGGACTCCAGCCAAACCTTCACCACAGAAGCACTATCTTTTTCCCACTACAGAAAAGGGGACATGAAGTGAAATATAGCACTGCCTAGTGAGCAGCTATCTTATCCTTAGGACTCTTTGTGACTTTCTAGGATTGTTCTTGAAACCATACGTTTTAAATATTTCATGCTGTAATGCAGCATACAAGCTGACATCTCTGGGGAAATTTCTGAAATGGTATAAATTAATTATCACTCATAGCCACAGATCATTTATTTGGCGGGCTTGGACAATTTGCTCATTAACTACTGGCTAAAAACTACTTAATTTTTCCCTTCAAAAACTATTTTTCAGTTAATATTGTGTGTGAATAAGTTTTCTTAGTATTATTTTCCACAGATCAAGAATTTTATTTAAGATCCCTTGGAGCTTAAGTCTCAAACACCAAAGGTAGATAGGAACACTTAACCATAGTTTTGGATTTCAACCTCAGGTGGAATGAGAAACTGAGGAGCATAGGAAAGCTCATGTTTTCTATTAGATTTATTTTTTTAAGAAAGAAGGGACACCCAGGGAAGGAAGGGCAGAGGGGTTGCCCTCTACATCAAGAAATGGATAGATTGTGAAGAGGTGTCTCTAAAGAATAGCCACGAGCAGGTTGAAAGCTTGTGGGTAAGAGTTAAAGACCAAGGCAACAAAGGGAACCTTGTGGTTGGTATCTACGACAGGCCACACAATCAAGGGGAATGTATTGACGAAGCTTTCTTACTCCAGCTCCAGGAGGCATCATGCTCGCATGCTCTTGTGGTGCTGGGGGACTTCAACCACCCCAACATCTTCTGGAAAGGCAGCACGGCGAGCTGTAGGCAATCCAGGAGACTCTTGGAGTGCATTGAGGATAACTTCTTAACCCAGGTAATAGACAGCCCTACCAGAGGGGATGCAATACTGGACATGATGGTCACCAATGCAAGTGACCTCATCAGTGACATCAAGATTGGAGGCAACCTGGGCTGCAGTAATCATGCACTGGTGGAGTTTGCAGTCCTGAGGGATATGGGTCAGGCAAAGAGTAAAGTCAGGACTTTGAATTTTAGGAAAGCAAACTTTCAGCTGTCCAAGGAGTTAGTCAATAGGACCCCTTAGGAAACTACTCTCAGGGACAAGGAAGAAGAACTGAGCTGTCAGATCTTTAAGGATGCTTTCCATGGAGTGCAAGAGCTCTTGATCTCCAGGTGTAAGAAATCAGGAAAGGAGGCAAGAGACTGGCATGGCTGAGTTGAGACCTGCTGGTCAAACTAAAGGGCAAGAAGGAAATGCACAGGCAGTGGAAGCAGGGACAGGTATCCCAGGAAGAGTATAGGATTGCTGCCCGGTTGTGTAGGGATGGGGTTAAGAAGGCCAGGGTGTGGCTGGAGCTGAACTTAGCAAGGGATGCAAAGAATAATGAGAAGGGCTTCTACAGGTATGTCAGCCAGAAAAGGTAAAAGAAAGTGTACCCGCCGTGATGAACACGTTGGGCAAACTGGTAATAAAGGATGAGGAGAAGGCTGAGGTACTCAACAACTTTTTTGCCACAGTCTTTACTGTAAACCTCTCTTCTCATGTCTCTCGAGTAGATGGACCACAGGACAGGGGCTAGGGGAGCAATGTCCTTCACACTCTAAGAGAAGATCAGGTTTGTGACCACCTGAGGAACCTGAACATGTGTTAAGTCTATGGGACTCATTTGCTCATTTATTACCCAAACCAGTAACATCTTTTTCTGAAGAGAGGAAGTTACCATTAGTTTTCTTTTTTCCCATGATCAGAACAAAGGGCTGTTGAGGAGAATTTGCGTGGGGGCTGGTGAACTTCCTTGACAAAGATATATGGCTGACTTTAATGTATTGCTGCCACAAGAGGTAAGGAATGAAAGGTGTTATGCTGAGGACATTTATTAAAGAACACTGAACTCTGAAACCTACTTTAAAGCTGGTAGATCTGGCCTTTGGGTCTGTGACACACATATGAAACAGGTGAAGTCTATGGGCTCATGGCAGCTGCTGTGACTTCTCTGTGTGAGTTACTTCACCGCCACCACCAAAGCACTTTGCTCTAGGAAAAGCACGAACTGGGCAGAAGTAAATAAAAGATGGACACTATCTGCCCAGACCTAGTTTCTCGTTGGCCAGTTCTTTATTGCCAGTGACATGACAGGAGAGGCTCATATTTGGTAACCTCACACCCTGCAAGAACATGTAGACCAGAACATGAAGCCAGCCTGCACCTACACTGCAGCACAGTCCCCTCTGTTAACTGCTGCAAAATAGTGCTGGGAAGGAGGTGATGGAAGCTGAGAAAAGGGAAGGAGGCATTTCTAACTGGTTTGAAATCTATCTATCCCTTCTATCTAGGGATGAAGCATCACAAATGTGGATTTGATTTTAATTTCTGTCTAAAACTATTTTCATGTTCAGTTTTAAAGAAAACCTTATGTTGTTTACAGCTGCTTTTCACCAGAGTCTCAGCCTAGGTAAAAAGCTACTGGAAAATGGTCTGAAGGAAGATCTTGATCAGTCTCAGAGAGTCCTTCAAAGCAAGTCCTTAGATTTGATAGCTGCAACAAAAAAATTCTTATTTGGAAAATTCGATAGTATCTTCCAGATGAAATCAGCACAGAAGAGGGAGTTAACATCTGTGCATATAACCTGTGATGTGTCATACAAAACACCGATACTTCTTTTTGAAACAACTATCTGCCTGTGCTGAATATGCTCTCTAATCACAGGACTTCTAAGAGCATTTGCACACTTTTTCCTTTTGCAAATGTCAAGATCACTAAGGGATTAACTATAACATTTTATAATTACATAATTTTTACTTCTCAGCAGTTAATAAAAAAAACCCTTACACCACAGGAATTTTGCTTTTTTCTTTTTTGCCAGATTGTGAGATCAAACACAGCCAAACCAATTATCTAGAATTCTCAAACGATAAACATGTAAACAAAAATAATTGCAGCAAAGCAAGGAAAGCGCCAAATTTCTTTGCAATGCAACAGAAAAACAAGGGTTGCAGTATTTTTAGTGCTTTGATTAAAAGTTATAACTCTTAATGGGACAATATGTCAAGTGTTATTACAAGGTCAGCTCCTCTGAATGAAGCTGGACTGTATTCAGCCTCTGATTTTGCAGCAATGTATGTCCTTATGTCACTACTTGGGACTGCTGTAGCACAACGCCAGAGTACTAGTGCCCAATTTGTTCTTCGATTGCTTCCTAAAGCAGCAAGAACACCCCCAGGAAGGCACAGCCACACCGTGAGATTCATGCAAGAGTTGCGAGAAACTCCTGAGCTTTCTCTTGGGACTTTGCTTGGAGGAGAAAACCAGCAGCCACAGAAGAGCAGTCCCCTGGGGGGGGGGACAGGTGGACAACAGAGCAGCCTCAAGTGATGAACCTGAGTTGCAACAATGGCACATCATCCCAAACTGATACGGCTTCGTGATTGCGATCAAGGATCCATCCATGATCAACTTGTGTCTCTGGAAATCTCCAGTGTCAATGCAGTTCTCTGGCTGCTGCATGTTGAGTACTGCTGATCAGAAGAGTGAAGTATATAGTTATGCAGAAACATCATTAATACCTTCACAGTCCAACTGCATAATCACATTGCTATGTAAAGAGGGTCTCCGCAGGGGGCTTGGCGGGCACACTTGATAATCCCTTCATACATGCAAATAAGGATCTGAACTGCCAATATGCAGTGAAGCTTGAAATGTGAAAACAGCACATGGAAAGTTCAATATGCAATTAACCATAAAAGCAACACTGCCTCAGATTTAGGAGCATTTACAATACGATGCCTGAGCTGATTTCACAGTATGGGAAAAGACAGCAACTGACAATGTCTCTCAGAGGAACAGAACAAACACAGGTATATTTAAGTCACAGACACGTGACAAAAATGGTAAGTGGGAAATAAATGACCAACATGGTCAAGGTTGTAAAAAATTGACTGTGATTTTGAAGATATTTGGGGTAGTCAGGTTGCAATAGAGGCCTGCTTGTCAGAATACACTGACTAGCCTTCCTCTGACAGTAATGTCACTGCATGGTATCTCAAATTGGGCTCCCAGAAACTGTGACAGCCTCAGTGACAGCGGGTTTTGATGCCAGACACCAGGAAGATGAGGTGCTCAGAGCCAAGGTCTCCGCTCACACTCTCAGCTCCAGGTTCTCTGGGACGCAGACTGCTCTTCTGCCCATTTCTGTGAGACCTGAGTGCAGCCTGAGCTTACCCACATTCAGCTTAAGTAGGGGCACATGATATTAATTTTCAAGAAAGTCCTTTCAGGATTGTTCCATTTGTTCATTAGCGTAAGAACGATGAATTGTGTGGGAAAGGACAGTCAAAACCCTGCCCTCACCAAGTACTGGATCATTTCTAAAACTGTGCAGAAAATACACATGCAGAATAGAGAAAATCAAAAAGGTGAGAGAGCCTCAGGGTGAGAGAAATTTGTAGAAAAGCTTGTGTCTTTGGGTCATGATAGAAAGACTGACAGCCTGAAACTTTGCGAGATAATCCAGATTAATCCCTGTTCGTCTTCTCTCTTCCTTTTCTTCCCTTCCTTCACCTATTTCAACCCGCCACCTCCTCTCTAGCATAGCTCAAGCCTCAAATTCATCCTTTACTTCAAATTCTCACACATGCGAGTTTATTTCACTCTTCTGAATGGAAGCAAATGAATTTTATTTTCATGGCTCACTCTCCCAATGCCTTCTGCATGGTCTGATACATTAATTCAGATTATCATGCTGTACACTTTTTGCATTAATTCTCAACTGACTGACCCTCTTCATCTGTAATTATTACCATGAAGGTTTTGAATATCATTAAACTCTTCTCACCGACTGCATTAACTTTAAAAGGTAATTTGATTAATTCTGCAAGCCACTGGTAGATGGAGATTTAACGCCTCATGGAATTTCTGCATTATCAGTATTTTGCAGCAACTAGATCTGAAAGATAAACGAAATCCTTGGAGACCAGATGAAAAAGGGTGGGTTTTTTGTGAAAGACTTTAAGTAATTTTGTTAAGCTTTAAAAACAGTGTTCTAAATTGTTTTTCCCAGAATTACAAACAGATCATTCCTCTGCATTCCCCTGCAGTACTGATTTAATAACTTTTCATTTCTGTGAAATGCATGTATTTCCAGAGCTCAGCCAAAGGTTCTTCACTTGGGAAAACATAATGACTGTGAGGCAGCAAAAGTTATCAACTGATAAATTGTAGAACAATATAGCCTGCCAAAATAGTCAACATGTAAAGACTTCCCCTAACTTCAAAACTTCTTGGAGACCAAAGAGGCATGCTAATGCAGTTTTCAGTGACAGGTGTCACCTACAGCTGATGCTAGCATGTTTAAATAAAAGTGCTGGAGGATAGTAATGGTATAAACGATGGTGCACAGTGTTACTGAGCAGCAATGTGTTGCATTAATGACCCAGTGTAAGGAATTGCAGATACTAATTCTCTAGCAAAGATTTCCAGCTTCTCCTCTGCAGGCATGTCTGACAGCTGTACTGGCAACCAGCTCTTTTCTGCGTGTATTACTTCAAGGGTAGCAGAAAACAATATTCATTAAAATTTAATAAATGTTAAGGAAGGCTCAAATTACAGAATAGAATAGGCAATTAGGGCTACACGCTTCCTTGCATGGCATATATTGAAGGGCAGTGAAAACCGAAATGCCCCAAGGATCAGGCATTAAGGGAGAGGCAGGATCTGTAGTAACCGTCCTCCTGATCCCTGCCAGAGCACATCAGCTCCAAAGACAAACTCTTAACTCAGTGAGGCAGAGCTGCTGGAGAAAGGGTATGGCTGCGCCACAGGGAAGTGCAAATTTATCCCAATTTCCATTGTATAGGAGAGAAAAACCCATTCTCAACTGTGCTAGATGCCACTGAGGAGACTAACAAACAGGGTGAGCTGGTACCAGGCAGCGGCAGTGGCCACCACAGGAGCAGAAGTGTCTGATAAGCCCCCAGAAAAATCTCCCTAACTGCAAGCACGGAAGGATTTCTGCAGGCGCTGGAAGGTGCTCCCCTGCCATGCACAAGGGTGGCACAGAGCAGACCGCTGAATGGCTGCAGATCCTCCTCGGCATGCAGCTGGTTACAGAGGCAACGTTGTGGTTTTTCGGGTTTTTTTGTTTGTTTGTTTGTTTTTTTTTTACTCTAGTGAATCCTTCAGAATTTGAATTTGCTTTTTAAGGCTGGAGATCCTGCAGGTCCAAATATACTCTTCGGTGTGTCAGCCAGCTGGAGCAAGCATGTGGCCAGCAGGCTGGAAGACAACTCTCAGAGGAGCCTGCTGCTGCTGCTGTATTTATTTCATATGAAGTCTCTGGCCACTAATTGGAATGACCTACAATGACCTTTTCAACTGAAACATCTAATTAATGTGAGTCAACAAAACATTACTTTAAGCTACCTCGATACAAGTAAACCAAACTGCCGGGGCATGGACACACACACTGGCCTGTTATTACACATAATTTTTCACTGTTAGTTCAATTCCTGGCAGGGTTTTGGCACGACCATCTGTTTTTCTCCGTACAATGCTTAGGAATGGCTCAGGGTTTAGCATGCCAATGCCAGTGCAAGCAGGCTGTTGGATGTGGTCTGGAAGATCGGCTGTATGTCTGTAAGTCACGTCCAGCCAGCTGGCCATATGGCCACTGAACGGTCCTTGGATCATTTTAGTCACCAAGACAGATCCAATGATTGGAGGATGCAATAAAGGGAAAAGGTGATCGATCACATTTGAAGGGACAAGATCAGAAAGATCTTTCCAGACTGTGCTTCATGATTTTGCAGTCTGGTATCCCATATGAATTTTTTTTATTTTATTGGGTTGTCTCTGGGAGAACACCCACTGCTTGCCTTCTTCCCAAAACTTGCTCCTTTGAGCTAGCAGAACTTGTGGTTTTGCCAGCAAGTTGCAGTGTACTTCACGGAATTAAAGTCCTAGGAAAGAACTATTGGGCAGCTGTAGTTGCATTTAAACCACATGCTGAAGACTCCAACTAGGACTGCAGACAAAACGTGAGAAAAACAAAAGACCCAGAGAAATGTTTGTTTGACATCTAGTGATCAGTGGATATTTGAGTCTTTCATGGCACAGGTAACAGAAAAGTTACCATCAAATGCTGTGGTGCTATCAAACACAGAAGACACTGAGTTTTCAGGGGGTCTGTAGCTGGGGCTTGGTCTCCCTCACTCTGGTGTCAAGGCCCTGAGGACCCATCTCCCCTTGGTTAGACAGGCTGTAGGTTTCCAGCCTCGAAGAGAGATTCAGGAAGCCTTAGCGCTGCTCCCCCAGCTTCGCTCAGGAGCCGCGTTTAAGCTGAGGCTCCCACCCTTGGTCTCTGCTTGAGATACGCTACAGGAAAGCCCGCACCTCGTCCCACAGCTAGGCTGGGTACAACAGTGGGAACACTCCTGTGCTGCAGAGACCGATGACAATGTGGTCCTGAAGGGCATGAAAAATGTGCATAGGGAATGCATTTTTGCTGTTTCTAGTATCACAACTATGAAGAATGCAGTCAAATCATCAAGCATCATATAGCAAATAAAAGGAATTATTTTTTCTCCTGACAAAATGCGTAATTGAACTGTGAATGCAAAAATGCAGAATTCTGTAAAAAATAAATATATGAATTAGAAAAGGGGCTAGATAAATCAATTTACAGAGGATAAATTCATACCCATATTCCAGATGGCTGGATTAGATGATCATTGCAGGTCCCTTCCAACCTTACTATTCCATTCCATTCCATTCTAGGGTTTTTTTACAATTTATTTTTTTCACCACAGAATCAGGAGGGGGAAGTCAGGCCAAAATCTGGTTGTCATATTTATGTTGAACAATTATTCAGTGATAACAGGGATTCATGGATACAATTTATCATTTTGGGATAATAAATATAATTTGTTCCTCCAAAACTAGCACATTTGTATATGATATTGTCTGCCACTGCAGTTTGTCCAGGAAAAAGTGCTGTGGGAGCAAGTGCTGATCACCTGCCGGAGCACAAGGTAACAGGGCCGATTAAATGCTGGGATGTTACCCTGTGGGTCTGCAAGGTCTCACTCCAGCGAATGGGACTCACACAAAAGGCTTTGACAGTACAAGTTCAATAACTTTCAGAGCTTTCTGTGCCGTTCCTAGCTGTCCACCAGAAAGAAACAGCTTCAAGTCCACCCTTAGTTACGGTCTGCGTATGTTCAAACTGCTCTTGTAGTTGCTATCTCTACAAGTCAGAGAGCCAATTAAACATCAGCTAATGAGCCTGATCATTAGATCAATGCAGAGAAATTGATCTAAGGAAATAAGTCAGGACTTCTCACCAGTCAGCCTGGCTTTGTTCTCGGATCAGGAGAAGACAGGATACATTTGTTCTGCCCTATTCCAAAAAAAGAGTCCACCTGCTTCAAACTGCGCTCAGTGTTCACTTAAATGTATAGACATGTCAGTCGCCACAAAGCAGTGTATTAAAATGCATAATCATACCTCATTTATTGTGTGTACCTCACTCTCTAAGCTGCACGGTGTTATTTCTGCTTCCTGACTGGACCAGGTTAAACAGTGAAATAATAGATAGTGGATAAAAAACTTCAGAGACAAATAATACTGCTTTGTTTTATAAAGTATATTTTAATTAATATGTTTCAGGTCATTAATTTTCTGTGGCAGTGCAGTGAAATTGACGTAGGTCTTTTCGAGCCCTACATTTCTATTATTCTGTAACATATTCCTGTAGCAATCAAGTCGTGGAAATAGCAATGTGTCAGACATTTACAGACAAAAATATCTACAGCAAATTTGCACAAATAGAACATAATTATCTTAATTAAACTTCAATGTTGTTTGAAATTCTTAATTTTTTTAAATGTACACACTGTGAGCTATGCAGCATTCCTACTGGATATACAGCTTATAGAGAAACATGATGCTTTTGAGCTCTCCTGAAAAACTCTGGATGATATTCACAAGATGGCTTTGAGCAACCTGGTCTAGTGGAGGGTGTCCCTGCCCACAGCAGGGGGGGTTGGAACTAGATGATCTCTAAGGTCCTTTCGAGCCCAAACCATTCTATGATTCTATGATTCGAAGATCTGATTTATCAATAAATATATTCACAAGAGGAAACAACAAGCTCTTATTTCCAGGGCCAATCAGTCTCCTTTTTTGCGAGTTCAATTGCACATTCGCATATATACTTCAGTTTACAACCTTCAGCCGCAATGGCACACAAATTACAGTGAAATAATGATTTCTCTTGAACACGGAGGGAAAGAAAATACAAGAGTTCAAAATGAAACAGCAAAATGCTGGTTCCAATATACATTTCATAAGGGTTTGTGTTATGAGTGGGCTGGAGCATGATGGCGAGAGGACAGAGAAGAAAGGCAGCCTGCAGAAGATGCCACAGCAGTGGCCGTCCTGCCATCACAGGGCTGGTGGGACCCACGGTGACATCGCAAATCCCACCCTGCGGCTACTCCCCTCTCACAGCACACCCCCCCCCTCTTATACTCACCTCTTCATCTCTTTCCTTTCCAGTAAACCAGAACAGAGACTTCCCAATTCACCTGTTATTACCTTCCGCATCCCTTATGCCTCACTGGGTTACCTCAACACACATCACGTGAATTAACCATGCATCAGTTTGCCCCCAGCCGCCACACGGCATGGGTTAGAAAAGGTGGGTTACAACCCTCTCCACAGCCTTGGCATCAGCTGGCTGTCAATGAATCCTTCCCTTAAAATCAGGGTACCATTATTTCTTTTTAACGTACTGTGAGTTACAGGCATTGCAAGACTGTATTTGTACAACACTAAAACGTCTGAATGTGGAATTCGCAACAGATGGCTTTTGTAATGAAAGATAAATGAGTGAGACCTGATTTTAATATTATGCCTCAAACGTAGGTAGGGGAAGGACTGGGAAATGCTAATATCACACAACCCATAAAGTTTTTTAATGTATTTTGTGATCACACTGCAGACAACACCAAAATCCAAGCGAACATATACTTAAGGGATGCAAGACTGGCACTAAAAAACCCTTTCAGAAATTCATGTCCAGATGGGAGAGGAAAATAAACCAGGTTCCTGAGATATGAAACTCTCCCTAATCTCCCTTAAAGTGGAAGCAATCTCATCTAAAGTGAGAGACCTTAAGCAGGTTTGGATACAAAGGCAATGCATGTAACTGCTGAGAGAGCCAGGAGGAGGAAAATGAGCAAAATGTTGGTAACAAAGTGTTTAAGGAGCAACTGCATTGTGCCACGAAACAAGCACAGGTCTTAATTAGCAAAACATCTTAATCCATGACCAACACCTTAAAATTTGTGAGATTACTTACAAATAACTGAATATGATAATCAGAATATGCTGTTTGTTGAGATTATTTTTCATCCTGTTGACCTTGAAAGCTCTTCTACTGTAAGGGGCAAGGAGACAGTTGTTGCACTTCAGTACCAAAGTCCATGAAAGTAAGACCTGGACACAAATACCTTCAGCATTAGGCACCTTCAGAAAATGGCTTCAAGCCATTTTCATAAGAGAGGCCTTATGAAGGGAGTCACTGGGACTAACTAGACCCCAAAATACCTTTATCCCTGACCAAACGCTGTGGAAATACGTGTAGCAAGTTTTGGATTTGCTCAAGTAAGGATTTGGGTGCATTAAGGGATGCCTGGATTTAGACATCATCTTAGGTAAAATGTAAGTGGCTCCATTTACCTCTGCCAAGATTTCTGATTCTCTCTGTTCCACTTCAATGCTCGTAAGCTTTTTTCATCTTAACTACAGAGGTAGATTTTGATGGGCCACAAACTCTCCAACAACCCCTAAAAGCTCTATACCACAGTAAAGAATGTTATTAAGCTTAACCTGTCTTTTCTAAACATTGGTTATACACACACACCAGCAAAAATACAAGGAAAATGAAGAAAAGATGATGACTATGGAGAAAGTTTGTTCCAAACATAACCCAGCTAATAGAAAAAGAAGGAATGAAGGTGATGGAGAAGACATGTGATGGCAGACATGTGTGTGTCACATGCTCTTTGTATTTTTATTGCTTTGAATGATGTCGTGCTTTACCAAACAGGTAAGAACAATATAACTTTTTTACAGAAACTTAAGAAAAGGATCTGCATCTTGTCATCTTTTGTTGTGGTTCACAACTTGTGTATTGCTATTTCTTAATCCAACAGCTCAATTTAATAACTGTTGTCCCTCCATACTTAGAAGCAGGATAGAAAGGAACAGTTCCCCGATTTCAAATCTTTGGGCCTCAGAGGGTAATGGCATTATCTAAAGATCTGTAGCTTCTCAAAGATAAATGCATTCCACTTTGTCAGCATTTTGTCAGCTTTTTGAATGCACTGACACCAAACTTATTTCCCTTAACAAAGTCTTTGCCAGGATAGAAATCAGTATTCAGCACTAAAAAAACAAAGCAGCTTGCCGAGTCTCCTGACAATACAGGAAAGCACAAAATTCGTACTTTTATTAGTTGTATCTTTATGACAGCATTTAAATACACAGGTCAATTCCCAGTATATAAATAAGTATTTCTTTCTAACACAATAAAATATTTATAGCATTGTAAAGTCATTCAAGAACCTAGAAATATCTTAGGCTTCAATATCAGGGAGCTTGTAAATGAATGCATAAATTTTAAAAATGATGCCTTAATTTATATGCATTCCTAATTTATATATTCTACAGCTTTTAAATTATTTTTAAAAGTTAATTGAAAGCAGAATATTTTAATAATTTAAAAAATCTCTCAGATTAATTTCAAGGATTTATCTCCTCTTAATTTTTGCTGTAAACCTTGCACAGGTGAGCTGCTCCACAAATGAGCTTATGGGCCAGGAAACAACACAGAGAAAAGCTCTTTCCTCCAGTCAGTAGATTATTTCAGATTGCTCACAAATGTTTTCTTGGCTGGCAAAGTTTGACAAAACTAAAGTTCAAATAGATAACTTGGATCAGATGCAGAACTTGAGCAGCTTGCATTACTTTATTATCCTTGGTGTTTTTGCAAGATGAGCAGAATTTTAAATATGCCTCTTTTGAAGACCACTCAACGGGAAAAGATCTGGGGTTTGCACTCCAGATAAAACTTCCTACACATGTCTAGTCAGTGGTGGTTGCCACTGAATATTCTTGCTGCAGGATCAAACTTCTGTAAAAATAAAGAGGTTGACACAGGTAACAGTTTCAGATATCTTAGTTATTTAAGCACAACATTAGCTAAAGGAATTTATCCCATCATCTTCTGAAAATGGGGCCAAACTGGGAAGTCCCTGGAGAGGTCTCCCCTGAGGGTGTTCTCAGTTGCCATTAAGACAGCTGCAGAAACAAGGTAGGTGCTGGTGAAGTTCAGGACAATCTGTCTGGGGAAGGACTGAGGGAGAAAAGTATGGAAAGCTTTGGGATGTGTTCTTCTGCCCAGGTTGGTGGCATGGCGCAAGGACAGCCGTAGGGAAGGTGATGGTAGAGCTGCTGTTTACCACAGCCCACCACAGCAGGAGAGGACACTCAGTGCAGGCACTGGGGAGTTTTAAAACAGGTTGGGCAGGGCTGTTAGTGGACGGGGAAGGGGAGTAGGCAGGGGATGCTGGAGGAGTGCAAGGCAGTGGCTGGAGATGGCGGCCAGGCTCGCATGCCCTCTCCACATCCTTTTGCCACCACAGAGTTCAGAGGTGACACGGACCCTTCTCCCCAGTACAGCATTTCTTACATTTATGTTTTCACACTTGAGATGCCAAAGTGAAACGGTGTCAGAGTGGGATACGGAACCGGAGTAACGACGGAATCGCAATGTGAGTATGATCGTTCTCCTTTATTATCTGTTTACCTTGTCATTATATAGAAAGCAGAACCGAACGCGCACAAGCAACAGGTATGTGATTGGTTACAAGCAGTTGTCCACGTGCCTACAATTTATTGCTGATTGGGGCAAGGGTGCTGTGCACGCGTAGTGGGGCGTAACTAACAGCTGGACCCTGTTCCGTTATCTTGTTTACGCCATCGCTGCATTCCTCTTTAGTTACTGTTCAAGGACAGCTCACGATGGCTCTGAGGCCTTCATCGGCCTCAGAGCCTGCCTCATAGCCTGGATTGCTCACGACAATCAGATCATGTCCCCTTTCTTGTAGCCATTCTTCTACAAAACGCTACTGAGCAGAAGAAAAAAATAATATCACAGCTTCCCAAGAACTGATCAGAATTAGAAACTACAGGAAATACACAGCCTGGATGTTGAGCAATTTTATGTGAGAGAGAGCCATCGACCTAAGCTGGCGAGTTCTGGGTGCAGATAATTGGCGTAGCTAGCCTTGGTGTGACACTGCTCCCACAGCAATCTTGTTCCATGTGCCATGAGGTTAGTGGTAATGACATCTTGTTCCCTCATAGGGGACCATTAGCATCCCAGTTACAGGAGACAGATAACACAGAAAAAATTGTGTTTCACTGAAAGAGAAGCCACACTGCTAAATGGCTTTCTACAGCCCTGAAAAATCTACCCCGGACTACTGCAAGGGCAAAGGGCATCTCTGTCCCATCTGTGTCCCTTCTGCTGCCCGTCCACACACAAGCCCAGTGCAGAGGCACTAAACACTTCTTTAGGGATGCTCGATGTGGCTGGAGGGGAGCGCAGCCTGGCCGACGTGCATGTGGTTTCCTCTCTGAACCAGGAAGAGAGAAAGGCACAAAACCTGTGCTCAAACCATCCTGCCCCAGCCGCTCAGCCCACACCACCTCGACAGCACAGGCCAGGGACACTGCTTTGGCCCTGGGACATGCCATCCCCTGAACTCTGCCCAGGCTCTGCCTGGAGAGCTTTGCTGCCAGCGGCTGGAAAACGGGCAGGGAATCGCACGGTGCAGGCAGTGCCCAGCTCACCTTCACCAGGCATGGACTAGAGGCAGTGCCCGGCTGGCTCACTAGTGGGTTTTCCCCCTTGCTTATTAAATCTTTTGCTCCGTGCAAGCCATCCTCAGAATACAGGGGAAAACCTCCTGGAAGAGGGCACCAATGCCACCCTTGAAGGGCAATGCCTTCCTGCTCCTCTTGTCCTCCATGGCTCTGGCTGCCTCCTCAGCAAGCAGAGAACGGCTCTGCGCACAGTGCAGTACAGGAGACTTTATCTTTTAATGTAAAAGTAATATTAACAGCATATATCTGCCGAGGAGAGAATCCTGTCAACACTCTGTATCA
>NW_010113261.1:34369-46630 GCF_000699245.1 Pterocles gutturalis | reverse complement strand
CAGGACAGGCCCCAAAACCCATCCCTGGGTTGTTCCACTCCTTTTAAATTCAGGTAATAAATGACATTATTACTTAGATTAACTGCTGTCAACCAGCTAGATCAGTCATGTAGACCCTCCCCACACCAAATCTTTGCTAGATTTCACCTTGCTTCCTAGCCTTCCTTCCTTTGGTGACACCAGTTGTCTCCTTAGGGTAAACAACATTTAAACATACTCTATGGATCGTGGGTGTAGCATAATATGTAGCTACCTAAGATAGCTTCCTCACCACAGGAAATGGAGCTGTATTATAAGAGCAGGCTGCTACGTCAATTTATGCTTCTGCCCTGCTTCTGCAGGGGAGCCGTGGCAACCAGGGTGAGGTGCAACGTGAGCCACAGCTGCAGTGCTGGCCGTGCACTGCGTACTTGGGTAGACCTGGTGCCTGCACAATTCATGAGAGCAGCATCGCCTTTGTTATCTGAACATATCCCTGTGAGAATAATAAATGCTCAGGACACCACTGTGCTTGATAAAATGACGCTAGGAATAACTGCTTCAAAAAATCACAGCATCACAAAACAAATTCTCCTTGATCTCCCCTTCATCCTCAGCAGCAATGGCACCACAGACTGAAGAGGCTGGATGGACGCAGGAGGGAGCAAATCAGTTCCTGAAGACCTAATTTTAGATGGCTGGCTTGAGGAGGGTTCAGTACCTCTCTGAAAAACTTTCCTAGCTCTGTATCCCAGTGTCAAATACTCAGAAGGATGTTATTGGGTCCTTCTCATAAGCCAAGCAGCTCCGCTGTAGTTAGATACCTCTTGCAGAGCTCTTCTTGGAAAGTGTTTTCCAGGGTCTCACTTCTTAAGCAGTGGGGGGGCTTTTTTGTACTTTCCAGGCTAACTATATTTCACAGTGAGCTTATTCCTGTCTGCACATGGGGAAACATTACTCTTCAGCTTAAATACCTCCTTTCTCTCTGTGGTATTTTTTCCTGTGATGTATTCATAGATGGTATAGGTACTATCATTCTCAGACTAATAAGTCTCTTCAATTAATTAAATTCTACCCTGCAACACTGTATCAAGTAATTTATTATAATGCAGGCACATGAGATCCACTTAATTTACTTTGTTTAGGAAAAGATGGCTATCTCATCAAGTAAAATATCAGATTAATCTAGCACAACTGATTTTTAGTAAATTCACGTTGCATTTTAGCTAACTTCCCATTGATTTCCATGTATAAAAAAATGAATTAGCAGAGTTTCAAATACTGAATCAATTGAAACTACCTCCAGAATAGCTTGCAGGACTCTTAAAAGTTAAGCAACAGTAAGTAAAAATGGCTATTTTTGTATAGTGTTGGGCAATATGCCTTCTTGCCCTCCATGCCAGATATTCCTAGGTCACAAATTACCACTGCTGAGCAGCTACAATTAGAATTTCCTCTTCAGTGCAAAAAATATGTAAGTAAAACTGTTTCACACATCAGTTTAACACCAGTGTCAGCATGAACTCATGACAAAGCAAACATCCCAGCGATGTTGATGTGAAGAAGACAGACGAATGGTAAAAGAACCACCGAGGTCCTGTGCAACATTCAGTGACCTCTAAAATACATCCTTTTTAATCTATATTTTGCAGAAAGAAAGAGTAAACTTCTGAGTTTCTCTAAGAGGCTATCCCTAACCTCTATAAATTGCTGCTTGGGGAATTGTTTCCTGACAGGAACCATGTTAGCAGCTAGGGAGAAGTTTCTTCTGAAATGCTTGAGTTCTCCTGAGCTTGCCCTTTTCTTCTGAAATGCTTGAGTTCTCCTGAGCTTGCCCTGCCCTGTTTCTGTGGAATGGAAACATTCATGGTTCACAGTAACCAACCAAGACAGCAAAAGACTGCAAGAAGGATGAGAGAGAATCTGGGGCCAAATGCTGCCTCGTGTACTACCAGAAGCAGCTGGTTCCCTATTGCTGATGCAATGAAAGCGATCACGCAATCGTTACACACCTACTTTCCTATCAACCCTTAATTGCTGAAAGCGGTGCTTTTTATCTGAGGGGTTTGATCACTGCTACAGCCATGCCTCCACCAAACAAACACGACTTTTCCGTTACCATGAGCACGCCGAAAGACCACCAGTCAGCACTCTGCGTGTGTCCCCTGCGGTTGACCACCTCTGGGGCCATATACTCTATTGTCCCACAGAACGAATACGCTCTCTTGTCATGGTCGATGGCTTCTTTACTCAGACCAAAATCTAAATAAATTGAAACAAAAAAGACTTGTTAGATCTTCTTCACACTTTTGGTCATTTAAACTGCTCAAACCAAACACACCCACCAGCCCATGAAGCACTCTTCTCTCTGCCTGCATGTATGTGCTGAAGCCCTGCCTACGAGGAGTGCCTGCTTGGCATTTGTTAATACATCCAGAAAGTACGTGTATCATTTTCTCTGTTCAGAATGAGGTTCTGGCCCAAAGCAGAAGAGAGAGTTTAAATAGACAGAAACACAATAGTTCAGGTTTGGTGAAGACAATGCTGGTAAGGATTCTTGCTCAGATAACCAAAGCATTAGGAATAATAATCCCAGATGGACAACAGGTCCAATTAAACGGACGGCCAGACAGCACCTCCAGGGTGGCAAACCAGTGTCTTCCCAGGTGTGCTCTGCACAGTGATAATTCAGAGAATTTCATCTGGGGTAAGCACCATTCCAGCCATGGTGGTAGGCAGCCAAGCCTGTATGCCTCACATCAGTCTGGATGTGAATTTTACCAAGAAAATGCTATGTTCTCCATTTTCTGTGCAGCATGAGTGCTTGATGAATTGCCAGAGAAGAGAACCCCAACACCCAAGCTCTTCTGGCTTCTCCATTTTTGTAAGCGAGCTCTTTCTATGCAAAGATAAGATACACAGAACACATTGCAGAAAAAAACCCAGCTTGTAGACATTAAATTTTCCATCCCTCACATACCTGTTATCTTAATGTGGCCTTCCTCATCAAGAAGAATACTGCAAAGCAAAAAAGCAAATATTCATTCATTAAAACATGAATAAAACATGTTTAAGACAGGTAAGGAGATATGCAAGACTCAAACACGTGTAAACAAACCCCCAGTGGATTATATGCCCCCAGAAAGAAAAATGATCCTCAAAGGTCTGTCTGTTCTCACATCTGAAGCATGGCCTGCGGCAGTTGCAGGGAGAGCCTCCTCCTTACTCTACAGCGCGCTCGGGGTGGGCATGCAAACTGAACTCAAAGAACAGGGTGTTCAAAGGCAACAACTGCAGAGAATCTGCCTCCAGCAGGAGACAGAGCTACGCGTTTTCTGCTCTTCTCATCGTAACAAAGGCAAGCATGCAAGCAATCAGGCTTTGCACTTGCCGGACCTAAAATTAACTCCAAAGGTTGATACGTTCATGCTGAAGTAACAAAAGTGACTGTAGAGCATAATGACTCGTTGCAGCCTAACTGCATGGCTCTCAGCCCCTGCGGATTCACTCTGTCAGGAAGCATAAGTGAAAATTCAGCCTGGAAGTCAAGTTCAAGTGCTCTCACATTTGCAACCTGCCAACATATTTTGTTCTTACAGAGGCACTCACAAAAAGGCTGTAGTTCACAAAAAGCATTGGAAACAAGAAGGAACACTGAAAATGAAAAATACTGATTTTTTGATAGCTTTTTCTGACTATAAATACCAGCACAGTAATGAGGGTGGTGTTTCTTCAGTTCTAGTTAGATTGAGTATAGTTCTCTTTTCAAAATGGTGTAAGCAAGGTGTCAGCTATTTTCATATTCCTCTTCTCTCAGACAGGCACTTTAATCCAATTACTCAGGAAGAAAATAAGACAGCAGTGAGACAAACACACTGGGCTATACTTTTGTGAAAGGTTGTCTCTGTACCGAAACATAATTGAAATGAGATGGTCTTCTGCCACTCGTTTGTGTGTTTAGAACAGACTGTTACTGTGTAATTCAGCAAACAAAGACCAGCAGCTGAGTCACTGCTGTGTGTTCAATAATTAAAGCGTTTCCTTCTTGATAAAAGCATCTTTACTTCTCTTCTTTCTCCCCAGATTTCTCAAAGAGGCATAATTTTTAAGTACTAGCCCATAGCAGGTATGTTTAAACATATTTTTGTGACTGCAATCCCTAAACAAGAGACTTGTGCTTCAGAAGAGAACAGAATAAAACACCTGCCAGTGTGGAAGTGTGTGTGAACGTATGAACTCCATAGCTCTGGCTCTGGAAAAATGGCAAGGGGGAGTACAGCTCACAGAAATCACCCCAAATTTTGCCCCATGCCCAGGAAGCCCCTGGGAATAACAATGCAATTCTAAAGGTGTGGGATTTTCCCCAGAAAAATCAATTTCATATTTCATAGATTTCCTATGGAAAATCCACGCTGCTTTCCCATGTATACAATATATGTTTTTCATACCTTTGCCCCCTCATTGCCCTCCTCGGGATGTATATCTTACATTCCCTAAAACTTGATGTACAGTTTCCTCCTCTGTCTCATGTTCCCCCATCACTTGTATACAGAGCCCTCAGCTTCCTGCAGCTTCCCCGTGGCCCCTGGCAGAGACCTTTGGAAAGCTCAGTGTTTCCACAGTTGCCATCTGCCGAAACATACAACACTATGGTTATGAACTAAAAATTACATTTTATGTGAAAAGAAAATAATATGCTAACAGCGAGAAAAAGATAACTGCTGCACTGAATTAGCTTCGAGTGACATTAAGAAGCAAAGAACAATGGACCTGCTTCTAAGCATCTGGCTTACAACAAATGACAAAGAAGCAAACTTGTTCTCTGATCATACTTTCTGTCTTCTCGCTTTATCTTCATCACTTTACAGTCCCTTTTTACCCCACACTGTCGGTAGGAGAAAATCTGTTGTGACAATAGCAATTACTTTATTACTATGGCTTGCAGGATCAGCTAATCTGAAATAAGATAGTATTATTTAGTGGAAGGGAAAAAAGAACCAGAAGTTGTTAATATGATCCAGACTAGAGAAAAATCAATGTGTTGAAATGATAAAAAGCCAAAAGAAGTAGACTGCTTTAAAATGTTTAACTAGACTGTAATCCCATTGACTGATAACCTTTCACTACAAGATTTTTCCATTTTATTTGTTCAGTTTAAGGTTTGAGTGTGTTTACAGGACACTGTCGTTGTCATCGTAGGTTTTTTTTGCTGTAATTTTAGCACAGGGATAAAGAACCCTTCCAGCACAGGAAAGACATGGACCTGTTGGAGCAGGTCCGGAGGAGGCCATGAAGATGGTCAGAGTCTGGAGCACCTCCCATACAAGGACAGGCTGAGAGAGTTGGGGGTGTTCAGCCTGGAGAAGAGAAGGCTCCGGGGAGACGTTAGAGCAGCTTCCAGTGCTGAAAGGGGGCTACAGGAGAGATGGGGAGGCACTCTTTATCAGGGGGTGTAGTGATAGGACGAGGGGTAATGGTTTTAAGCTGAAAGAGGGGAGACTTAGATTGGATATTAGGAAGAAATGTTTTCCTGTGCAGGTGGTGAGGCAGTGGCCCAGGTTGCCCAGAGCAGTTGTGGATGCCCCATCCCTGGAGGGGTTCAAGGCCAGGCTGGATGAGGCTTTGAGCAACCTGGGCTAGTGGGAGGGGTCCCTGCCCATGGCAGGGGGGTTGGAACTCGATGGGCTTTAAGGTCCTTTCCAACCCAAACCATTCTGTGATTCTATGATTAGTTGTTGAGATTATTTTGACTCTTAAAGCAAGGCCATAGAAATTCTCTCCCATTTCTCTCTCTCTTTATTTTTAATTTTGAGTCATGTCTTTTAGGCTTCACTTTGAACTCCAATATACCCAAATTATCGTGAAGTTCTGCCAAATCTATTCAAGCTAGAACTCTTTGCTTTTCATTGATGACTGAAGTTTCCTTCCAAGTCGGTTCAGTTGTGCACAAAATTCAACCCACACTTTATGTTTTTCAGAAATCATAGACAAAATTTCAGGTTGAAAAGAAAACTTGAAACTTCATAAAGAGTGTGTAATTTGTTTGCAGGCTTTGTTATGAAAGTACCAGATAGAATGAAGTGCTCAAATGTCTCCCAAAGAGATGAAGATTCTCACAAACTGTCCACCTTTAGTGACATTTCAGTGGTTTCATGACCCCATATTATGTCACCGTACTGAATAGTCTCATGTCAAACTCATCTCTGCTGTAGCTTCACTGACATCATGAAGTGCCAAAAAGAGACAGCTTACTTCAAGGGAAGATGATTGTTATTTTCCACCAAAAGTCTTTGACCTTTACTGATGTTTGCAACATTCTGCATTAAGCAGAGGTGGTTTGGTTTTTTTTTGAAATATATTTCAACAATTCAGGAGTCATTACATGAGCAGTTACACGAGCTGTCCCTTGTACAGACAGCTGAGGGCATTACAACATAAATCACTCCTTGTTAATCAAAGCCTCTATGACAGAATGGTATCAAGGTGCATATGAGTACCTGCAGATAGAAAAGGTAAAAATAAATTTTAAAAGTCAGTGCATTCTCAGAAGGTAGAGTTAACTTCTAAGGCACTCGTACCCTTAAACTACAGCATGAGAAATAACATATGCATCATATACTACTTTATGACACGTTCCCATTTTTCTGCTTTGGTACATTGATCATATTTCATAGCTTGATCCTACAGTTATTCAACAGAAACATTCCCTACCACGTAAGTAGCTCCATAGGTTTCAGTGTGACTGAACAGGACGTTGTTCCACAAGGGATGCTACTGAAACCACCAAGATAACTCCAGAAGAATTTGGCTGCAACAATTTAAGGGAAGCAGCATCTCCTTGTTCTAAACAAGACTTTAAGCAGGAAACTCGACTGCTTGCCTTTCTGAAGTACATGTGACTTTATAGCAACTCCCAGAGTGTATATTCTGGTTGCACTTAAAATTAATTCATAGCTTTAATTTGTTAATATGGATTTTTGCTCAGGGATCTTAAAAAAAAAGTTGAACCTTAAATTTTAATGTACTGAGGGTTCTTTCAAGTGGTCTTAACAATACTAGTCTTCTTTGATATAAACAATGCCAATGAGCTTCATTTTAGGATACTTACAGAGCTGACTGAAGCAATCTCAAACCTATTAGCAATTACTTTTGGGACCTTCTGGAGGACAGCGAAAACACTGGGCAATGAAAGGTCAAAGGCAGTGCCTATCTTTTAACAAAGTGGGAGAGAGAGAATTGGGAAATGATGAACTAATTAATTTTTCTCTGGTTCTGCAAATCTGATAAACCTTGCGCTCTAATCAGTAATGCTTCTCTTGAAGATGTGGCTGTAATTCTCCACGTTGCACTTCAAAGGAGATGGGGATCAAGAGAAACCAAAGGGGAGGAATGAGAATCACCGGATGCCTGGGAAGACTGACTAGTGAAGAAGAGTTCAGTAGCTGGATTGTTTAGAGTACAGAGGAGGGTCCGAGAAGAAGGATGTGTTCGCAATCCGGCGAGGCTGCCTCTGAGAGCAGAAAGGGCTGGTGGGGGGTCTAGAAGGACAAGCCAAGGAGCAATGGCCTGCAACTGCAGCAAAGAAATATCAGATCAGCTTTCAGGAGCTACTTTGTAGATGTGCAACTGGTGGAGCACTGCCGAGAGACCACGGAGTCTCCAACAACTATTTTAAGAATAATTAGCAACACACCTCTAATGACCTTCATACATTTGACCCTGCCCAGGGGCAAGGCAAGGATGAGAACATCCTGGGATGATCCTAATTTTCTTTTATCATCTTATTTAGACAGCTATCCTTTCCCAGATGTAAGTTAAAAATATATCACTTTTTTTCCCTTCGGAATGATTTTTTTTTTTTTTCTGCTGTATCTGGTTTTTTACTCCAAACCTAAAGTTCCAGTGAAACCACAGATAATACTTGGGGATTTTGGCAGAGCGGTCCAGCAAAGGGGATGGTTGGTTGGTTTCAGGTCACACACAAATGCACAGATAACTGGGTTCCATCTTTGCCTTTTCAATGTGTTTCTATGACAGTGGCAAATCAGCGACACCTTCCTTTCTTAGATGAGCTCTGATCTCTCAATTCACAGATCCCTGATTTGAGACACTGCAGTGTGGTCTGCAGAAATTTTCAGTGCTCTCACTTGCAACTGAAGTCATGAGGGATGTGCTTTGAAACGCAAAGTGACAGAACGCTGAGAACTCTGAAAAATCAGCTTCTCAGTGTCTCAAATACAGTGAATGGTTCTGACACGCAATTAATTTTGTCCTCAGTTTCTAACTCCTAAAGCAAAAAAATTACAGCATGTGCCTATAAATGTAACAGCATTGTGACTTATAATATACAGGCTCATATTTGGATACCGTCTAACAGCAGCTTCATATATCAAGTGTTAGTTTGAAAACCAGCTTAATCTAACACCAGAAAGTAGTGCGTGATTCCTACTTACGCTCACTAGAAAGAAAGTTTAAAACTGAAAACCTAGAATTGGAATTATTCTATAATGTGGATCTTTGTTGATGCTGAATGAATAAAATAGCAATTGAGTGTGAAGTTGAAACTGAAGAGTTGCTGGCAGATGATCCAACCGCACGTGGAAGTGGCAGCAATGGTATGACCGCTGCCTCCCTGCATTTCATATTATGTGACAAATTTCATCTCTCCAGCGGTTTAATTCGGAAGATAAGTTTCTCTATTTGACAAAGGCTCTAATTTTCAGTTTTGGTTGCATAAAATGGACAAGACTGGAAATTTTGGTCACCTGCAAAAGGGTCTCTAGCCCAAAGGACTAAGAGCTCTGGTTACGTACGTCTGTATGAGTTCATATAGTACTACTACTCTTACTGTTGTAGCCTAAACATAACATTGAATTTAACACTTAAATCACATAGTACTGTGTCGTAGATAAATAGTCTCCTCCCCTTCAACTTCTCACCTGCAATATCCACCTTCCATTACAATTGGTCTCTTATTTTATCCATGAGTACGAAAGCAATAGCACTCAATTTTAAAGAATGAGCTGCATAATTTTGAACTTCATGGCACAGAAGGAAAAGGCTGCTCTGCTGTTATACCTTGGAAGGGTAAACAACAGCCAAACAGGCTGCTCTCAGTGGTCATCTTTTTTATACGACAGTGAGCATTACATTTAAAAGGCCGGTAAATTTGAAATGTTGCAGCTTGTTTTACTGGAGCCAGCACAGAAGACACAGGCAAAGCACCAGGCAAGTGGCATGAAATAAAAACAATATCGCCTCACTCCCAGTGATAGCACTGGCCGTGTCATTTACTCTACCAATGTACTGCTATTAAAAAAAAAAACAAACAAGGGAAAATCCTCCATAACACTACATTAGGAATAGAAAATAATAAAAAATAATAAAAATTTTGAGGAAAATATTTTGGATCATTAATAAAAGTGTATTTAAGATCCTGATTATCATGTTTCTCGTGAGCCAATATGCACACTAGTTTTCAGAGATGCTCGTTTAAACAATGGCTCCAATAAAACTGAACGATGCCACTACATATTTCGCAGGAGCTGGAAGTGGAGTTGCTCTGAGCAGTTTATATCGCAATGAAGGGGACGGCCAGATTACATACTGCAAATGGAGAATAGTGTTACTTGAAGTCAAAGGCACAGAGATTTGAATCCTACACTGAGCTCATTCCCCAAACTGAAGGCCAGGCACACAGAGACCACATCATGCTGGAGCGTAGTCAGAGTATTTGGTCTCACGCTAAAACGCTATACGAAGACCCTACTGCTGATGGTGAAAGCCTCACGTATAGAGTCGCACACACAAGAAGTCGGGCAGAGCCTCTGGCACCTTTACACTTACTGGCATGACAAGGAGCAGAAATGACCTAAAACCTCACGTACTTATGTCTCAGCTCGTTCTTTCACATTAACTTACTTTTCTGGTTTTAGATCCCTGTAAATAATTCCAAGACCATGGAGGTGGTCTAACGCCAAGGCCAGCTCAGCTAAGTAGAACTTGACATCCTCTTCTGTAAACATCACCTAGAGAGAAGGAAGAGAAAAACACGTCTATTTACTGCACAGCAGTGGGCTGGCTTGTGTCAAACAGACGCAGGGAAGGAATTGCCTAACTCGGGAATGCAGGAAGGACCATCACATCAGGTTCAATCTTCCAGAATTTGTCTGAGCTCGCATTAATAATTCTCACCAGATTCTCCTTATAAAACAAAACTCGATCTGTCGAGTACTTTTGTTTCTTAAAACATGCTGCTCTCCTTCCCCTGTTTGATCTGTTTAGATGACACCATGTCACAATAATCTGAAGAAGGTTCTAACTCCTTAACCTTTGGAAACAAATGGCAAAATTCAATATGTTCAGTGCAGCTCTTAGTGCTTTCATATCTCTTAATTTGCTAAAATCTTAGCATTTGGCTACCTACAAAATAATAATGTGAGAAGAATACACAGCATGAAGAGATTCAGAGCTGGATTTAAACCCCCGTGAATCAAAGGTTCAAGCAACCTCAGTGCAGATGCCTGAAGCAGGGACATGCTGTCTAACTTCCAGGGCCTGATGAGGTCCAAACCAAGGGCAGTTGTTTCATTCCTCTAGCTGATATGGATACTGATAACATTGAAAACTCTGGTTTAGGTGGGAAGAAACTTCTGTAGTTGAAGAAAACACTAAGCTCAGAAAAACTGAGCTCAGATGGCAAGAAACACCTGTGGTTTTCCATTATATCCCAGATGTTACTAAGTTCTCTTTAATTAAATTTCAATACATGTAGTGATAATAACGCAGAAAGAGAAGCTGATATATTGGATACACAAGTGTGGATACTAGGTATGACAGCAGTAAAATGTGTCGGCTCAATAGAGATTTGTATGTCACCTGTAAATGTAAATATCTACAGTAGAAGTTGCCAAGCTTGTTTTTAAAATTGAGTCTCTCCTCTTGGAAAGGGGCAGCCAAAATATTTGAGTGCTCTGAGAAGCTGCACAGACATCACATAATTTAATAAAGAATATCACTGCAAAGGCTAGAGAGGAAAAGGATACACAAGCAAAAATTCTGACTGAAATTTAATTGGTCTAAACATAAAAATTGCATTAATTATCCAAATAAATTTAAATTATTTATGAAGCTTAAAATAAATAACGCAGGCAAAAGATGAAAACAGTAGAATCAGTGAAAATCTAATCTATACAGATACAAACAGCTAAAGTCAGGTGCCTCAGAAAGTGCAAGAGAGACAACCTTTGCAGGCACGCATGCTGTAGTGGAAGGGATCTGACTCAAAGTCCATGGAAATCAATACTGTTGGACCAAGTCCATAATTAACAAATCGCAAGCAGTACAAGCTATCCCGCAAGGTCTTCCCTTGTCATACCTTGTCACTAAACATCTGCTAAATATGGGTAAAGAAGACGACCTGCAAACACTGAAAAGTCTGTGGACTTTCCTCATTCTTGGTAGTTTTCTATCTACGATAGAAAATATTTATTTAAATATTTATTTAAATTTGATGATATTTATATCTGTGATAGTTTTCTCATTCTTGGAGTTTTCTCATTCCTGAAGAACACATTCTCAATAGTATGACGGGGAGAAGCTATGCATTGATTTGGAAAAGCTTTGGGGAAATGTGAAGTTTTAAAGGAGCATAAAATCCAAGCTGTTCTCTTTGACTTTCGAGCTCCCTAACTGTGCAGAATGGGTAACTACCACTTCTTCTCTCTTCTCCCATGAAACCAGAGAAGCCCTTTCTAAGACAGCACGCTGTGTCCTAACGAAGCCTGTTTTCATGACAAACAGCAGAAGGATATTTTTATTTTCTTTAATCTCTTTCCTCATATTAAAAATAACTGTTACCAGATACTGAGTACTTATGCAAGTATCATTACTTGGCCGTTAATTAACTTGTTGCAAATGTCTTCTTGCATCAGCAGACAAGCCTTGAGAGCTAATACTTGGGCTCCCAAGCTGGGGCGCACACAGCAGCCCGCAGCATGTCACCCAACCAGGAATTGGATGGGAAAAAAAAAAACAAAAAACCAAAACACTAGGGAACTTTTGAATAAAAGTACTCTTTTCACAGCTTTTTTGGTTAATCTGTAACTGCCCAAACCAAGCAGAGCGAGCAGAGCTTCCCCTTGGGATGGCGCCGTCTTTAAAGACTCTGTGTTAGGTGGTTGCTGGCACCCCCTGTCCCCACAGCCTGGAAAGAGACCAAGGGCTGGGGACATCACACTGGTGACAAGAAGCCCCCAGGGAGGCAGGGCTGCCCGGCTGCTA
>NW_010113261.1:3720-34333 GCF_000699245.1 Pterocles gutturalis | reverse complement strand
CCTCTTGCTGCAGGGTCAGCCCCTGACCTACGGCCATCTCTTCTTTCTCCTGGCAGCAGTTGTGTTTTTCCAGCCGTTCTGTGCTGGTGTGCCAGGCAAAATGTATTGAGGATTGATTTTCTCAGACTGTTTGTCATCACATCCAAGATATATTTTGCAAGCGATGAGTCTAGGGCTATTTTGCTATGGGAATGGCTTAGCAATGGTGCAATTTTCTACAACAGTGATGCTTACATGCTATCTGCTGCATTACCTATAGCATAATTACAAAATCATAGAATCATAGAATGGATTGGGTTGGAAAGGACCTTAAGGATCATCAAGTTCCACCCCCTGCCATGGGCAGGGACACCTCCCACCAGCCCAGGTTGCCCAAAGCCTCATCCAGCCTGGCCTTGAACCCCTCCAGGGATGGGGCATCCACAGCTGCTCTGGGCAACCTGGGCCACTGCCTCACCACCCTCACAGTGAAAAATTTCTTCCTAATTCAAACACAATTATTAAGAACCCACTTAAAGACGCAAGATGATACAGTTCTATTGTGTATAATAGCAAGGCCATTTTTCATTCCCACCAACTTAATCTTTGTTCTGGAAATCCAGGACAGTCTTTTACTTCTGCAGTTAACATCTATCAGCTTACCTCTTTGGAGAGTCTTGTGAAAAGGTCCCCTCCCCGCAGGAAATCTAGTATTAGATACAACTTTCCCTCTGTTTGAAATGCTGCATTAGAAAAGGATGGAGATGTTGGAAGTTTGAATTAAAATAAAGTCCCCAAAGAACGAATCTTGTTGACCACCAGTATATCATTCATGCCATCAACTTCCTTGTCATTTCAGCACTTTGAAAACTTAAAAATTTAATTTCTCTACACAACTAAGCAACGGAGCTTAGTCTATAGGAAAAAAATAGTATCAGCTAAGAGACAACTGATTACTAATATATTTTTTCCATGCTAATCACCTATGAATTAATATTGGTTTCCATTGCAGAAGGTACCAGGAGTCATTGAGGGCTAGGCATAGAGAGAAGTTCCCAGATTTGTGTGAGCGGAGAACCCACACTATTCCAAATGTCCTTAGAGGACCCTTTAACAGTAACAGTGGGGCTCATCAGGGAGCTGGTGAGGTGGAGGAAGGCAACTCCAGCAAGACATCACATTCCTATACACCCGTATACAAATTCAGGTGAGTGCTAATTGTTAAAAAAAGTTTTTGTTTAGATTGTCTGATTTTCTAAATCTAAATTTCTAATTTCTAAACCTGAGAGCAGGTGGGGGAGGTTGGCAGATGTATACTGGCCAGCTACCCCACCAGCACAATCGATCACGTTAGACTCTACGAGAAATGTATTTTGATGGAGGAATGGCTAAAACCTACTTATACTGAAATTCTCCTTGAGCATAAATGGAGAATTTCACACAGGTTAGAGACAGTCATGAGTAGGCAGGGAATATCTGTATGAAATGATATGAAATTATAAGTTACAAATCCCCAACCCATTTAAGAACAAACATGAATTATGTTTTATTATAGTTACCATAATGAAGCTTGACTATGAAAGGATGATTCACTTCTGCCAAAATATCTCTCTCCATTTTTGATCGTACCCGATCCCGAACTATAAAGAAAGAACAATAAGAACAGCAACACATTAAGAGGCAGCATGGTCACTGGATACAGCACTGGAATGAGATTCAGGTGATTTGGATTCAACTTCTCCCTCTGCCGATGGCCTTTGGTGTGACCTTTGGCAAATGACGTCCCTCTAGTGTCCCCTTTTTCTGCCTGTCTTGTCTGTGCAAAGAGTAAGCTCTGTTTGTGTTACAGAACAGGAGGGTGATTATGCTTTTCAGAAGAGAAAGTTAATGTGAAGCTATATAAAATTAATAACTTTGTCTCATTTAAGATTAAACAAGAATGCACCAGTCCCAGAGCTCGTTGGGTTGACCTTGTGCAAATCAGCTTTTTGTCTTGCGCTGATGCTAGCAGTGTTTATGAGATATCACTGAACAGCACTCTCTGGAAGTAGTTTATATAAAATATTTTAAGCTTCCAAGAAACCACCTAAACTATCAGTAATAAAGAAAAAAGGCTGATTAAAAATAAAAAAAAAGACGATTTTTATGTGTAGAGATAAATGATTGTGTGATAGCAGCGAGAAAAAGACTTTTTGTGGTTGAGATGAAGAGACAGTATGAGAAAAAAGTTACAGAGGTGAGCTGGATCCCAACTAATCAAAACTGATGGTGAAGGTTTCACAGCAAACACATTTAGCAGAATGTTCAGACACTGAAGAGGATTCAAGTCCCCACATTATCAGCTCTTGAACTTACAGATTTATCTTCTAGTCAATGATGGTTTCACTAATTCCATAATGACAGCATTGAATTTTTTTTCTTCTTCTTTCTCTGTGTTACACAACGTCAATATGCTTTCCAGCTGAAAGCATCTACGAGGAATGTTATGAGACTATTTTAGGTGGTAAAGCCTGAGATGTCTGTGAGATTCTGTCATCGCCTGCACATGTTGTGGATCTGCTGAGAAGCTGAGTACTCTCAGCACCCCAGTAAAGAACATACCATAAATGAAACCACATATTCCGTTGCTTTACATCAAAAAGTGATGCACAGAAATAGGTCCAAACCAGCTGATCTAGAAACTTAAAATAGGAGTGGAGGGACACTTGGATTTCTTGCTGTTTTGATGCTTTACCTCGTCAATAGTGCCGTAAGCTTTACTAGCTCACTCAACCTAAGCTACCTTGTGGCTAAAAATCAAAAGAAAGTGAATCTCAGAATTTTAATCTCATGAGTAAAAATCACACATCACACACTCACAAAATGCTTAGCCTGCGTGAAAGCAGAGTATTTCTCACACTGCAGATCAGTGATGCTCCCAGGCAGGGATTCTTTTTGGACATTGCTAACACTCAACACGAGGCGTTTCCCATTAATTTCCCATTAAGCTAGGCTGGATAGCCTAACAAAGTGCCTCTCTGTGCTTGCACTGCAGAAGTGTGGGAATAGGCTGGCAGAAGGGCAGTGAGCTCTCCTGTGCCTATCATTTCAACCTCCGAAAAGACTGTGCCACCACAGAAGACAACCTCATTGTCCAGAGTCGTGGCCCCATAACTGCCCTGAACCTACCACCATAGAATCTATTAACCACATTCTCTAGAAGGGCAAATCCACTTGCTTTCTCCCATTAGATTTTTCTTGCCCTATTACTTCCATTTGCCCGGCCCCTGCCTGATTTTAACCTCGAGAGTAACCTCCCTAGATATATCTACCCGCTTGCACCAGCTTACCTGCCACAGGGCACTGCCAGAGTTACCTGTTGTACCGTATGCTGCACATCCATTGCCATGATAGATAATAAATGTGTAATGTTCAGTCCCTTCTCCTTTGTGGTTTATTATTAATTCTGTGAAAGCAGGGGGGAAGGTTTATTTTATCTTATTCCAGATACACCTGGAAACAGGAATTCCCTTGCTCTTCCTCCCTCTTGTATTTTTGTGACTGGGGCAGCATGGGTCTGATACACATCAGGAAAGGTTTTCAGAAGTTATGTCACTTTGACATAACATTTCACCAGCATGAGCCTCTGGCTCCATCTGACTCCTCTGTCATCTGCCAGGTACAGTGAATGGGAAAGTGCCTCTTTTTGGCAATTTAGGGATTTTTTTTTTCCCTAGTATTCAGTAGCCCCAGTCTGCTCTGCAGAGGGAGTCTCCCTTCTAGGTCTTACATCCTGACAATCAGATCATTAGATTAATTTGATGAGGCATGACCTGAATTAGTTTCGGCTGCTTATTCAGCCTGCTCGGTCCTGGCTACGGAAGGATTCCTCCAGCAGCACGGAGGAGAGATGGACAGGGGCTGAGCAGCTGCTGCAGGGCCAGGGATGATGAGGCTGGAACATTGAAGGTATTTACTTCTACGCAGGAGACTAAGCAAACATGCGTGTCTTTGCATAGTCTCATTTGGGAATCACTGAACACATATCACCAAGGAATTTCTCCATTCATTTCCAAAACGACTGGAGCTCTGACAAGGACCTATTTCTATGGATTCCTTTCTGAGGGAATCCCTTTTCTCTGATGGTCCTCTCAAGAGCAGCGCTGGAGCTCAGTAGCCTCAGGGAAGGTGAGGGAGTGGCTCCGTTCAGCACGGGGCTGGGCTCTTCCTGCACCGGTACCCCCTTGGTGCTGGGGAACCCCTTGGCAAGGACAAGGGATGTACGGCAAAGGCACAGAGGAAAGTGCAAAAAACACAGCTTGCCCATCCTGTTTTAACCACTTGCAGGGGTCTCAGTGCAGCACACAGGCAGCTAGGGCTTACCCCAGGTATTTACCTGTAGGAGCTGCAAATAGTGCTCATGTGTGAAAGTCTTGCCCCTTCTACCCAGCAGTGAATTTGGTTTGAAAGAGGAGGTTTGCCACCCATCTTTAAATTATACCTCAGACAGAGACAGAGAACACAACCTGGGGCAATGAGCACAAAGTCATGAAGATTATTTGCATGATCTTGGACAAATTATCCATCCCTGAAATAATCCTTGGTGTCACGAGACAGAAGAGACCAGACTGGTGGAGCCTGTAACAGCAGAGGAAGCACCAGCGATCCCGAAATAAAACCAGTTCCCATTTCCAGGTATTAAAGTGGTATGAAACACATGTGGAGGCAGCTGAGGATACATGCAAATAAATGGAGCTTATGCACTTCTGTCTGTCTATCTCTGATCATCAAAGAGGAGGTTGTTACTGCTTACTTTATTTAACCCTGAATGTTTAAGGAGAGGGTTTGATTTAACGTATGTATGTTAACTTCTTGGGTTGTTTTAATTTTAATAACTGTTAAAGAGGAAAAGGGAAAAGTATATTCAGAGCATCTTCCAAGGAGAGAAGAAAAGTTCCTTCTCAATAACAGACAAGCTGCATATTTTCTGAATAAGAAAACAAAACTGCAATCCTGCTTCCCTCTGAAGCTCTCATGATATCAGCTTTGCTTGAGATTTAATTATGGAAATATATTATTAAAGGCCAATGAACTTCTTGTCCACATGTCTCACATGAAAACTAAGAGTCAGTGCATCTCTAGCTATGTACACTGTCAGGTGACAATGATCTAGGGACACCCCTTGACGTACATGCTGTGACATCGTATCAGTTTAGCAGGATGCCAAGCCAACACAAGGAGAACTTTAATTAGTGAAACTATGGCCTACAGGAGCTGTAAAGGGGGAGTTTGTAGAAGAGACACTAACTTATTCACTGTAATAGTGATTAAAACTTATAGCTAATTCACCATCAGGGGAAGGTAACTTGTCATATATCTAGTGACTGGACAGCTGAGCTAATACCTTCCAAACACTTTCATTTAATAGCACACTTCTGACTGCTGCCCAAAGTAATTCTACTAGAAGATTATCCCGAAGCTATCTTCTACATCTGTGTGTAATGCTTTGCTGGTCTTTTCTCTGTCTTCAGACTCACCTGGAGTAAAAGTTCATATTTCTACTTTGAGAGACATGATTTTCAGTTTGACTTGCAGTCCAGTTTTGGGTTTTGCATATAGATTTGGTGTTACAAGGCATAAGGGTTTCACCTACAGCCTTGTACAAGCTAACACATGCATCAAATTCAAATTGCTATTAATTCAATTTTCAAATGTCAAATAAAAATGAAATAGCTTTTCCTTCTGCCCCCCTCCCTGGGCTGAGACCCCGCTGGTCCCCCACGTGTCCCACGGCATGCTTCCCTTGTGCCAGCTGGATCCTGTCAGGGCATGGACACTTTAAATTAGTCCTCCCGTGACTGATACCATTTTCCACTTATGGCTTTCCTCTTTAAAATGTTTTTGTAGAGAAAGATTCAGTAAGGGAGCGTATATTGCAGACATTTTATTGGGCTGCCTTAGTTAAGGGCACTTGGAAGCTCCAATACACTTCTATAATAATTAAATGACTTCTAGCCTAAATTCTGTTTTAAAATGGGGATGGAGAGAAATTTTCTGAGCTCTGCAAGGCATCTAAAGCTGAAGATGGTTCTACCACTTTTCAAGAGCACTAAAGTGATAACTCTTTTTGTAATTTAGTATCAGGTGCATAGACGCATTTATACTTCTAGTCCCAGGGTGAATACCTGCCAGCTGCCTGGGGGTGCAGGAGCCTGGTCCCTCCCCTGAGTCCTCTGGAGGTGGCTCAGGACAGGACCTGGTGCTCCAGTTACCTCTCTGACTGGGCCATTCTCTCTCCACTGATTTTGGAGGCAACCTACTTGGCATCACCAGGCTGAAATTGGCATTTTAAATTTTTTTTTTTTTTTTTAACTAGGAATGGGTTGTCAGACGATGGGTTTAGTGCATCAGTGACTTGTCCTTGTGGCCTTTTGTCCTTTTTGACAATTGTATCCAAAGTGCTGCTCAATCCCCTGACAACCTGCAACACCAGGGAGAGAAACCCCACTGCGGGTCCGACACCAGCAACTGCCCCTTATGGGAGGAAGATACACACGGAACATACTCAAATAATGTCAAAGGTTTTACAGTCTGTTCAGAGATGTTTGGCAAAAAGCATTATTGATTATAAATGATTTGCGAATCCCTACCTTTCAAAATGACCTTTTGGTAAGAAATGTCCCTGCTCAGCCAGGAGTGGAGCACTAATTAATTAACAAAGCAAGAACAGGGGGGGTTAGAAACTATGTTAAGTAAATCACCATCAAAAAAAAATATTGGTAGCAGGAGAAATAAATCAGTGAATAAAAGGATGGATTTAAATTTCATCCATTACCCTCCTCACTTGCCTGGAAGACAAAGTACTTGTGAGGTGACTAACTACATGAGATAGGGACAAATACAGGCTTTCCAAAAAAAGATCATAATCTGCCTTCAATGGCTCTACTTGGAAATACTATTTGCACTATTATGTTTATTGTTTTATTATACTCAAATCTTCTCAATCTTTTGAATCTTTCATGTTGGACCTTATCAGCGGAGCATTATTGGAACACAAAGGAAAGGAGAAAAGTGCCCCGTTGACACCTGAATGTACAAGCATATATAGTGTCATGGAGGGATTTTATGCGCATTTCTTTTGAAATGCATAAAATTTGGTGAAGGTTATTTTTCTGGAAGAAAGTTCCACTGTGCCACCAAATACGGAACATTTTAGAGACGGGGAAAGAGCCATTAAAACCAGAGGTTTGCCACTCAGCCCTAGTGCTGCCGCAGCAAAGGAAAACACCAGATTCACAGAGCAGGAGACACTCCTTTGTAGAAGGGTAGTCTGAGAAATCAATACCAATGCAGACTGGGTTTGAGGAGTTCAGGGTCTGAAGGAGGTCATTTTAGCTTCTCCTTCCCTCTTTTTCTTTTTTTTTTTTCCCCCCTTTTACATGAAACAACACATTTGGCTTTAAAGAAATCAAAGTGTTTCCTCTGTTAGATGCTTTGGGGTTTGGTTTTTTTTTTTTTTTTTTTTTTTTTTTTTTAAAGTAGCCCAGATGCTTTAATGTTGAGATTTGGAATGACAGATGTCTCTAAATTAATCCTAAACTTTTAATATTGAATTTCCATTTGTATTACTTATCACCTACTCATTATTCTCTCTAAATGTTTGGAAAAGCTAATTAAATCTTGCAATATCCCCCTGAAGTACCTCTGCCGAATTTTCCAGCAAGGAGAATTAAAGGACAGATTGATGAAGTCTAATACTACCAAAAAAAAAAAAAGTATCATAAAGGAGTTGTTTAGAGCAAACATGGGTTTCTACTAACTGCTGCAAACAAATCCTCAGAGCAGTAACCTGAGCTTGCCCTGTGTTTTTCTGACCCCCTTGCCCAGCGAGGAGCAGCCTGGTGGGCTGCGGGTCTGGCTCTGTGGGCTCCCTCCAAATCCTATGGTGATGCACGATACCAGCAAAATCAGAATTACACCCCTCACGATCCTATAAATCCCTTCTAACTAACATCATTAAAACCAAACTGAATTAACGGTAAAGAGCAGAAAAAGCTGCCAGTTGCGAGCATGGAACTTCCTCCAGAAAGCCCAAACCTGCAGCTGGAAACACATCTGTCCATGACTTGTGCAAAACGGAAAGCCTCCAACACCTCTGCATAGCTGCACCTGGCTCATCTTTTTTTTTTTTTTTATTTTTTGATGCAAAGCATATGTTTTATTTAAATTGATTTACCTTAGTGGATGTGATATCCTGTCAAATGATCCATGAAGTGATATATTTGTTTCTTGAATTCTACTGTAACCTACTCCTACTTTTTATTACATTTAAGCTGAACAGATGTATATTATTATTATTATTATTACTGTTGCAGGCAATAGGAACAATTCCAATCCTAACTCTTACTGACAGGCAATAATTACCTATGCTCTAGGAATAGGCACAATTTCAAAATGACAAATGGATAAGAAGTCTGGCCTTAGAATTCAGAGGTTCCAGTAAACACCATTCATCAGTAGCTCTGGAAAGTACGATAACCTGAAGGGAGAAACTGGTGGCTGTTTCATCTAGTTTTGCAAGAAAGTTTCTCTTTTCCTGCTTGAGATGGAGATGATCCAGATGTCCAGGAACCACTGGGTCTCCCAGAGTAATGGGTTTCACTGCTTGCCTTTTAAGCTTGAAGCCCAGCGTGGTTTAATCAACTCTTGCTGCTCTTTGCTCTTAAAACACACCTGCTGTGTGGGTTTAACAGGCAGGGCTGAAGAAAGTTTGTGGATTACTTTACCTTGGAAGTGTGAAAACTGTCTGTGCTTTGTTACGCACCACAAATATGTTCTGCAGCGCACCATCAAAGGCAAAACCACAGCTTTTCTCATCAAAAAGCATTGGCGGTGACCACTGGCCCAGCGGTGAAAATGCAAAGACATTCCCTCTTATGCCAGCCTTCCACAGAAAAAAAAAAATGTTCCCTTTATTTAGTTTCTCTAGGCTTAAAAAGCCATTTATACGGAAAGGGAAGTTTCTTCTTCAGAATCTTTGAGCAACTACTAATTCACTGCAAAGCCTGGCAGAGGTGGGAGGGGTGAGGGTGGTGCTGGAGCTCCCCAGGGAGCTCCTTGGGACACCAACTCAGGGCAAAGTGTCCCCATGTGAGACTGTTTTAAAGCCCACCCAAGTCCCTTCTATTTTGTTATACGAGCCCCTATTATTTGGTTTAATGGCACAGTATGGAACCTTCTTCCTGGTCCAGTTGGGATGTTTATGGAGAAGACCAACAATCTTTTCTGTAATGTTCAGTGAGAATTCCTGGAAGGAGCGGAAATGTGGAGAATGTATGCACTGGGATGCTGTCATTTGCCACCAGGGCAGTTTTGCTCATTGACTGAACTAATCCTAGTGTTTGCGGCAGAGCTGCCTGAAACTTGTAATTTGGGACATTTTCAAAGATGTTTTTGCTGTGGCTTTTGTTCTGAATTGGAACAAAAAGCCTAAATTCAGCAAGTTTTGACAAAATTCAATTGCAAATCATTGTTTTGGATGCATAAATGTACTGTTTCGTTAAGGGTCTTAATTTATTTTTGATCTATTATTTCCTAAACACTAATTACAACATGTAACCACAAAATTTTTTTTCAAAAGATATAGAATGAAACCAAAGTATTATGCTGAAATGCTTACTATAAATGTTTTTTCAAGTGAAATTTCACTCAACAGTTCTGTTCCTTTGGAGTTAACATCCACCCCGAGCCCTGGCCACGAGGCTAACTTCTCACTCTGAACACTTCCTCCATTCGGCTGCTGGGACATGGTAAATACAAAGCCAACCCATCCCAATGTTTTGGATGAGCATTTTAGTTACTGAATTCCAAATATTTTGGTTTGTCTAATGAGTAGCTAGTTATTTAAGGCACCACTGAAGAAGCCGGGATAGCAGCTTATCATCCAAAACCAAGGCCACTCATTTGATTTAGGAGATATGAAGCTCTGAGACAGCTTCTATTTGTAAACCATGCAGGAGGAGGTTTATCAGGTTGCTTGCAACCCAGTCCTCTGAGCTACTTGCACAGAAAATAGGTAGGAATTTAGAACTCAAATATTTCCAGAAAATTGCGTTAACATGAACATCCAGGCAAACAAAACCTTCGCTTTGCCCAAGCCCTGACATGCTACTCAGACGTGCTTAATATAGCTCCCTTGAGATGTTTGCCTCATAAAAATAAATGAGCATCTGCGAGACGGCTGTCTGTCACTGAAGAAGCCTCCAGTCTCATCTGCAAGTAGGGTGTGAAGTCAAGGCAAGGTCATTTCCTAAATTAGAGCACAAGGAAAAGCCTGGTCTCCTGTCTCTACCAACACGCTAACTAAAGCTTTGCAAACCAGCAAGCCTTGGCCACACAAACAACAAGAAAAAAAGGCTGATTTCTCCTGAAAGGAGAGCAACACAGGGCTCAAACGATCATCAATTACTTTTCTGCCTGGACTCCACTAGCGTATAGGGGGCCTTGTGGAAGGTATGACTTAAGTTCAGAGAGTCTCCAGGTGAAATCACAGCCCTAAAACAGTCAGTAGTAAAACCCCTGTTGACATTAATAGGATCTCACCATCTACATCTCAGTCCCTGTATACAGTTCTGAAAATATACGTAGCTGCTTGAACCCTGAGAGAATACCTAACTGGAGAGGAACTCTTCCTTTTTCCCACGTCACTGGGTAACTGCCAAGAGATAAACATAAACCGCACGAAGCAATGACTAAAGGGAGACAGGAGGAGAGCAGATAAATATTTAAAGGCCATAAACATGAAGGACAGAGAAGAATAATTTATCAAAATAAAAGGAAAAAATGCAATATAAATAGGAGGAGGTAAGTGAAACTGAAAAAGAGGAGATGTAGGCTGTGTCGGGCAAGCCGTAACCAGATGAACCCCTATGGAGAACAGCGAATGGCTGGGATTGGAGCCTCATCACTTGACATATTTTAAAACAAAGCTGAACAGAAAAAGTTAAGTGATGGTTTAATAAGAAACCAGCCAGCCCTGGCTGCAAGGGAATGACATCTTTTGCTATGTGCTACTTTGCGGCAGTGACTCCACCTCAATAAAATACACTTTCAAGAAGACCTTCTAGATTTCACTACTAAAAATTCATATTGGGATGGGATTTGAAAACCCTCTGAAGAATAACCATGAGCAGTTTAACTTTCACACAGTGGTTTTAATTCTGAGATTTCAAGTAGCCTTAGAAAGAGCCTTGGATCACTACAGCTGTTACCCTGGAGGTGACAGCTGGAGGTCAGAGGGGTAATGCTGCTCCTTCGGGGCCACCCAGCACAGTGGCCACCAGCCCTGTGACAGCCCTCCCAGTGACTGCTCAGTAAACCATACTCCTCACACACAGAGTGTGAACTTTCAGCCTTCCTCAACGTTCTGTTTTGAAGGTTGCTTGCTTTGTTCTGCTTGTGAAAAAGTGCTCTCAAACCCTCTCATGTAATAAACTCTCTACAGCAAACTAACAAACGAGTGTGTCAAAACAGCACAGCAAGGTTCTGCATGTTTCTAATGAAGATGCATCTCAGGAGTCCTCTGACACTGACAAATCTCATGCAGTGAGGTCAAGCCGTATCCCTCATGAGCACCTCCTTTTTCATAGAATCACAGAATGGTTTGGGTTGGAAGGGACCTTAGAGATCATCGAGTCCCACCCCCTGCCATGGGCAGGGACACCTCCCACTAGCCCAGGTTGCCCAAAGCCTCATCCAGCCTGGCCTTGAACCCCTCCAGGAATGGAGCATCCACAGCTTCTCTGGGCAAACTTTTGCTCCATCAGTCTCACCTATAGCCACCCTCTCTACCAAAGAAAGCCACCGAGCACCCGCTCTGCCAGCGCTGCAGCTGAGCAGCCCCTTCCCTTGCAGCCCCCTCTCGGGTCCCAAGCTGAAAGGGGCGAGAGAAGGGGGGATGCTCTGGAGAAGCCAGCAGACAGCTATTGCCTGCTTCTTGCAGTTGCAGGGAAGACAAGCTCTGGCCCTGTCTTGCTCCCACCACAAAGCTCAGTCCTCCCCTCAAAATGACACCTAGAGCAAGTGCTGCCCATGATCCACAACCCTCTCTCTTCCTGGCCCTCCACTTCTCCACCTGTGTTTTTTCCTTTCCTATTGCCTTTCCCTGGTGACACACACCAGGTCACATCTCCACGCCTGCCACTACCCTTGATGCTTGACTGGGGGGATCCCAGCTTTCTGCTTCCCCAGAAAGCTACCCTCAGGGATCTGGGGGGTACCAGCTCTCCTGGGGACAGCTGAGGAGCTTCTGGAAAATAGGGATGTCCGTATTCCAGTAAGTTGGAAAGTCAGCTAAAGGAAGGCTATGCATTTAGTGGGGTGGTCTAGGAAGAGCCTCTTGGCTTCCTTGGTAGCAAGAGCAAAATCTGCTGCTTAGGAAGCTGTCTTCTGTGTAAAACTCTGCTATTTTCCTGAACAAAGAAGAAAGATGACGCACAAGCTTGG
This sequence comes from Pterocles gutturalis, assembly GCF_000699245.1. Classification (NCBI taxonomy): domain Eukaryota; kingdom Metazoa; phylum Chordata; class Aves; order Pterocliformes; family Pteroclidae; genus Pterocles; species Pterocles gutturalis. Next base: position 21,871 of record NW_010113261.1, on the reverse strand, counting down.
GGCCCACCCTTTTCACTTTGTGGGGAAAATATTCTAGGAGACAGATAGGTGATAATGGTGACCCAAATGCAAGGAACACCATGTAAAAATGAACATACTTTCTAAACGTACATTTGAAAATACTTCTTTCTTATGATAACATGCAAGGGCTAAGTTGCATCTATTTACATCCTACCTGGATGTACGACATTAATATTTTACATCGCATAGCTTACTGTATCCATAATGAAAACAAAATTGAATTGATCAGCACTGACAAAACCTGTAGAGCAGTACAACCTCATAAACCCAAAACTCCCTCTGAGCAGGAAAGGCAGCTCTGAGTTAAGAGCTGATGATGAGAATCACCCACTAAATGGCAACTATATCATAGCACAAACAAAGTCTGAAAGATGGCCAGGGACACAGTCTTGCAATTATCTGGGCAATTCAGGCTTTGCCCACATTTACAAAAATAATCTACCACTGCTGAGAAAATGTCAGTTAAATTACTGCTCCATGACAACCTCTGGAGCGCGTCCATTACCGTCTCATGGGGATTGAAAACACTGTAGACAAAGTAGAAAGGAGAGTCTGTTGCGGATGCTGATTGCTGGTCTCTGAACATCATCAAAACCTCCAACTTGGACCAAATGCCGCAGCCATGAGGAAGCCGTCACTGACATGTGTCACCCACATGAAGAGTATAAAAGCACAGAGAATAATTGTGCTTCGGTTGAAACAAATCCCAGATGGCAGTCACCCTCACTGTGCCATTTAACGTTTATGGAGAGCCAGCTGAGTGCTAGCGCACCTCCGGCAGCAGTGGTGAACACAACGCCTGGCCAGCTGTTTGGTGAAAGTTTACAAGTGATCCAGCTGCAATGCCATGAGGCAAACCGTAGCCAACGCACCCAAGCCCCTACCCTCTGCCATCACCCTGACTTAAAATGGCATCAAGGAGTAGCGTTGATCTCTGCGTTGATCTGTCTTCATGCTTGACAGGAAATAACATTTTTCTGTTGTGTTATGGGAACCAGTAAAAGCAGTGGGATGCTGCTCCCAGAGGATGCTTATGAATTTGGTTTCCAACCAACTACAAATGCACTGCAGTTGCAGACAGCTGAAATTGGTTAAATGGCAATCATGTTGGATGCTCCAACTGGTGCAACTTATTCAGCGAACAGAACGAACAAATGCTTTTCATATAGATAATGGATTTGTACCACAGCCAAAGACTTGCAGAGTCCATTGGGGAGGTTAAAAATCCCAGGGATGTTTAGGTATTGTATTTCCAGTTCAGCTTTCCACTACAGCTACAAATTTACGCAAAAGTACAGTTGATTCATAGCTCTGCTTGTTTCAAATAATCAATGCATTATACAGAAGAGACATTTCCTAGCAATTTCTTGTTTGGGATGCTTTAGCCATTAAATTCCATCATGCAGCAGATTGCACTTAGGTGGGGAGGAGTGTTAATAACATCTCCATTAATATCTGACTATTACTTTTCGTGAGAACATCTAGCACTGTGAAGAGGCAGTTGGCACAATTAGGTTAACATTACAGATATGGAGATTGAGAAGAGGAGCAGCAGTAATAGCAGCTGGTTTATGTCCATGCAGCAAGCTGGCGACAGAGATGTGAGCAGAGCCAAAGTCTTGTAACTCCTAAATGGAGGTACCAACTCCTATACCAGATGCAGCCTTCCATGAAAGAACAGACTACATGACCTAAATTCAAAGGAGATGAAGAGTAAAAGAATTTGAGTTTGTATTTGCCAAAAGAGTAATGTTTATCTTCCTGTAATTCATGCAGCCTTGTGGTAGCCACAGCAAGCTCTTGGACACTGGGCAGGATTAAAAGGCTCCCGTGGTTCATTCACATGCTGCACAGCTGACTCCATGGGCTGCCAGCAATAATTTCTCTTTTTCAGCAGCAGGTTTCTTAAAATGGGAAGCATTACAAGCAAACTGAAAGTTTACAAAGCTCCTTAAAGACAATGCAAGATAAACAAGAAACAAAAAACTTCAAGCCCCAAGACCAAGCCAAAAGCAAACCAGAAAAGCAGATCTTCTCATGAAGGTTCCCATTTGGCCTACAGGACACCAACCACAAAGGCAGAAGGAAAAGGGCAGTGGGCAAGATGAAAGTGACCAGTGTTGTTATCACTGGCAGAGCCCGACTGGCCTGGGTATGTCCTGCTCATGATGTTCTGCTTAATTCTGAAGCTAAAAACATACGAGGAGGGGAACGGAGGTTGACAGCTGCAGGCAACCATGAAGAACTGAACCCACTCTCCAGAAAGGCTGCTGTCTTGGGCGGCGATGCAAAGAAGAGCCACGTTACAAATCCTCCTACCCCAAGGGCTGGCTTTTCCTAGGAACTTGCACTGAATGGGACTCCGCAAAGAAACAAACATTCAGCATCTCAACAATATGACCTCTCTGCTGTCTTTGCAGCAGGGCATTTTTATCTGCTCAACTGAAACCCCTGAATTTTCAACAATCTGCTTGGTAGAGCAGGGGTGCTACCACTACTTTTGTCATAACAAAGCACTCACAGAAGACCAGAGATCTGGAACACGCAGCCAGAGCAGATGAAATTTCGTTTAGCAGTCACTTCTGACTTAACTAAATCTTCTTCTAACCCAGACATCTAGAAAAAATGAACCCTGAGGAAGGAAAGGGAGATGAAAGATTCTCAGCCTACAGAAGATGGAAGCGAAACACAATAAAAATCTTCAAGATGTGGAAGAAAACTGCAGAGAGGAAACTGCTCTCAGCGGAGAGGATGTGAACTAATGGCTTAAGCTGTGTCAAGGCAGATACAGGGCAGATGTTAGGAAGCATTTTGTAGTAGTAGGGATAGAGAGAGTCTAAGAACGAGTTAGGCAAACATCTGTCAGGAATGAACCAAAAGCATAGCTGTGCCACTCTAGGTCAGAGGTGGGCTGTGAGATCTCCACAGATAAGATGGAATTGCACCACATTTGTCAAACAGGATAAACATTTCACCCATGGCTTCAGGACAACTGTCCACGTAGACTCTCCATTCCTGAAACTACACCAAAAGCAACAGCAATCTGCTAGTTGACAATCACAAATATCAAATGTGGTCTTTTCTGTAAAGTGACAACCAATTTGAGAATAACTGCAAATAGCTTGTCATTAGATATACAGTGCAATGAATACGACCAAAAGTATAATCCAAGGGAAGGCAAGCAGTAGTGAAAGCCCTTGATCAAGTCTACTAAGGGGACTTTGAAGAATGAGTTTGGGTCTGAAAGCTTTTTGCTGATGGCACCTCCAGGAGCTGTAGTTTCAAGTGTTTCCACTGCTGTGTCAAGCACAGCAGGATCAATTGCAATTTCAAAGAGGTAGATGGCAAATTGATTGAAAATTACAAGTCGAGTTGAGAAATTCCCTTTTACTATCAAAAAAGAAATGACTATGAGGGACTACTCATTCCTGAAAAAAACCAGCTGCCATCCCTTCACTAGCTGGAATAGCCGGGAAACACATTCAAATGAAACCTGCAAGAGCTACTGCTTTTTTAGAAACAGCTTAATGGCTGTTAATTTAAAGAATGGCTTTAAACAGTCATTCTTTCCATTTTTCATTGACAGCAAAGCGTGACTCAACAAACGTTTAGAACAAACGTGCATAATTTGATGACAGGCGAAGAACATATCCTTTCTGCCAAAGAAATCAGCAGGCTTTTTGGTGCTCTCTTCCTCTGACCTAAGGTTTGAATCTGCTCTGTGCTCTCTAGGGAATCGTCATCTGAATACCTGAACAACGCAACACTTTCAGCTGCTGCTAACAGGTCCCGTGGAACTGCTCAATTGACTTAGCAAAAAGATGGAAAATTTGAGACAGCTCTATGCTATACCTAATGAAAAACACAAACACAGGTGTGTCTCCACAGCAAAGTCTGAAACCTTGGCTTAACCTATGCACTAGCGAGCAGTGTTTCTGTGGAAAGTAACAGCGGGTGCTGGCACCTGAGGCTGGCCCACACTTGATGTCCCACTTTGGTCCCATGGCCTGAATGCCAACCAGAGGCTGGAGAGCACTGGGTGTGCTCCTGGTTTAGTTTCATTAACTTGTGTGTTCCGAAACTGCTGTGCCCAGCAAGCGAGGCACAGCAAATGGGGATGGCTGGAAGAATTGCTTCAAAAGCCTGCTCCAAGACAAAGCACCAGTGCTGCTGGATGCTGGGACTGCCACGGCAGTGTCTGCTACACTACTGAACTTCTCATGGAGAAAGCTGAGGTTTGCTTGGGAGTCCCGTACTGTGCTCTCTTTGGGGGGAATAAACAGAAGCTATTTCAAGCAGCAACATACTAAGCTGCTGAAGCTGCATTCCAAACGAACATACAAGTACGTAGTAAGCTACATTTGGATACTACTGTAATAGCAGAGTTGCAGTGGAACAAATGTGTGGACAGGAAAGGACTGGGCGATATTGCTGCCTTTCACTACAGCGTGTATGACAAATGCAGAAGTGTGTGCTCCCATGTGAATCAGTCTGACAGAATGAAAGGGAAAAACATAGGGAGGCTGACTGTAATTTTTACCAGTATTTAGGCGAAGACTTAATAATTCTATCCTCCTTAGAACAACAAGGAAGAACGTGCTACCACCAATTTTAACAAGGTGACCCCATACAGAACTCGACAGCTGAAATTTTCATGAAGAGAAAGCTGAATTTTCTTCAGCACTTAGGAAAAGCTCCATGAGGAACAACAGGTTTTTGTCTAAAAACAAACTAGACAACATGCTCCCTTGCTACAAAGTAGAGAGCACTTTTAATATTCACAGTTAATTTCTTGATTGTCTTAAAGGTGTGAATTTTTGCCTGATAACAGGATCTTCAGGATGCACTGGGCATTGTGGAGAGGCTGTGATTTAATCAGGACTTCATACAATGAGGAGTCCCACATGGCTTGAATAGAAACAGATAATAAAATCTTTAAGTGATGCTGATCAGTTTATATTTGTAGGCAAAAGTTTTCCCTTCTCATCGAAACCTGAATCCAAACACCACAGAATCACTAAAGAGTATTAAGTACCTAACGCAGAAGCCACAATCTTGATGAACACAAGTCAATGCTCTTTAGCAAACACTACAAGAATAAACTTCCAGCAATGCTTTTTTTTGCAATTTTTGAGCTGTCCAGTCTGCTATATATTCAGGCTGGGACACTCTATAATATTTGCTGACACACAATGAGCTAGTTGCCTAACCACAGTTAGTCCTTGTAATACATGAACACATTATTCTCCACAGCCCATTAGAAACAACCTAAGTGAGCTCTCTCAGATGTACCGTACCTTTTACTCCTTGAGAAAGCAAGCCCTGGATAAGCTGACTATTTAGGTGAGGAAAAAAAAAAAGGTGGTGTGATGCAAGAAGCCTTGCAAAGGCACCGCAAAGCCACAACCCAATAGTGACTTCTGAGCACTGAGAGTTGAAGATCTTCCAGGTTTCATTTTCAAAACTCCCACGGGAGGAAAGAAAATGGTGCTTTCTTGGATGACAGCTACTAATTCCAGCTTGCTCCTAAACTGTGATGGGCAAGGTTGGCACATTCTGCTGGAGATCTTCTCCTTGAGTCCTGGCCCACAAAGTTTGCATGTGAACAGGCAAGGTCCAGATGATGACCCAAGAGGTTGATGTGTGACTGAGCACGTACCAACTAGTCTGATCTTTGCATTTTAGATCCACTTGTGAAATATACAAATGAATAAAACATCACTGTGTTTGTGCACACAGAAGTTGCTACCTTCTCCCCAGATTTTCTCCTCCCCATTGAAAATTTAGTGTATGGCTATTTGTGGAGAGGGGTCTACACCTCAGCTGGATCTTTAAGGGCACTTCCAGGTCCAGAAATGTTTTTTTAAGCTCAGAGCCATGACATTTGGAGAGTGACAATTCTCAGAGTATAGAAGCCATATGTAGGCAGCCGTTCCTCCAAACAGCGGGGCGACAGGACTTCTGCTGAGGGGTCTGGACTCAGAGGAAACTGGATGTGTGGTCAGGACTTCCCTGGGGAATTATTTACAAGAGGGTAATAAGAGGGCCAGGCAGATTTTAAAAAGAATGAAGAACAGTTTAAGAAAATATAATAAACCAGAATCTAAAGGGGAAACATGGGTGAATAACAGGGCCTCTCACCAAACACAGAGGCTGAACAAAATAGGACAAGACACCTTGAAAACTTGGGCACCAAAGAGCTGAGTTTACCTGAGGTGAAGGCTATTTCTAAGACCTGCCTTGTAAGGTTCAATTGTCCTCAGTTTTTTGTTTTCTTGGATTTTTGTTGCCTTCAAACCAAAGGGAAACTGTTGGAGTTCAGTGTCTTAGAGCTATGTAGCACGGTCATCGCAGGGAAACTGAGTCACATACAGAGGAAAACTGAAGAAGCTGCTTCATTTGGTGTCCTAACAGGGAAGACACTACTCCGGTTTTATCAACGGTTTAGAGGGAAATCACAGTCCAGCTGCTGACACCTAACTTAGTTGTTTAACTGAGTGTATAATGCATACAATTGATCTAACATCCCTGAGAACACCACAAGCTCTCCGTGAGTCAGTAACACTGCTCCCGCCGCTTACTCCATCTATAATCATCACACTCGCTCAGCACAACCGCAAACCCATAAGCCTATTAGCTTTGACTGAGGGGATCATAAACTGCAAAGCCCTTCAGAGCTTTTAACAAAACAGATTATCATTTCTAAACCCCATAAGCAGAAACAGGTAGACTCCCTCAGTTCTCAGGGTCAAACAGCTTTGAGTGCTGAGATGTACACAGCCCATTACCTATGAGATGGGCTGATCCAAACTGCTTCCTTGTGACCCATCACGTAACCTTCACTAGATCATCACTGTTGTCTTTACAAAGTTCATAAGCGTTATAGCAGTGCATGATGGCTCCATGCCGCTTCCTCTGAGATTGTATGTCTCTTGGAGGGATGGGTCTTTGATTTTCTAGCTGCAGAGGCAGCCCTTATGTTCCAGCCCAGCAACCTGGTGGCGATTTATGGGCACTTCTTGGGGTGTTTAATGAGGCTTAATCACGCTGTAAGCGATCTAAACAGCTCTCATTCACGGAATCCTGAAGCACATCCAGTAAAGCCGATGGAGCCTGAGACACCTTGTGAGAAATACTGAGTGATTCATAATAACCTGCCTGCCCTTTGCCTTTGTCCCAGCTTTGCTGGTGAATACAACACACACATACACACAAAATAAAGTCCCTGTTTTCGTTCTGTTTCCTCAATCTCACAGCACATTCAGGCCAGGCAGTCAAGACTCACTGACATATATCTATAATTTTTTAAACATATAGATCAACTTTATTCCATTGCAATTGTTTATCTAAAAATTATTTTTCAAGAAAAAAGCAGAATATAATGAAGACATGAAAGCAACATTTTAAGATGGTATTTAACAGTATTATGTAATGACATTCTAAAAGGCAAAAAACCTCACTCTTGGAAGGTATTTAAGTGCCTAAATCTCTTTGAGCACCTGGACCGACCCCCCCCCCCTAAAAAAAAAAAAAGAAAGAGTTCGTATTTGCAAAGGGAGGTTTAAGAGTATTGTCATTTAATTAGCAGTTCTTCAAAGTCAAATAAATTAGAGTTATACATACATGCAGCCTTGACTTTGATGTATTTGCCATCTGGCACCTAACAGACAATATTTTCAGTCATTTTTCTTATGGTTTTGAGCCTGGCATAGTCAGGACAAGGCTTTCCTAAAATTAACAATTAAACATTTATCTAGTTTCTTCAGGAAGTTCTCTGCTTTAAAAACCAGATACCCACAAGCTGCTGCAAAAGGGAAGGAGGCATGAAGTAGTGAGGGGGGTGCTGGCCTCTTCTCTAAAGTAACACGTGATGGGACAAGAGGAAATGGCCTCAAGTTGCACCAGGGCAGGTTTAGGCTGGATATTAGAAAAAATTTCTTCACTGAAAGAGTGATGAGGCATTGGAACAGGCTGCCCAGGGCAGTGGTGGAGTCACCATCCCTGGAGGGGGTCAAGAAACGTGTAGATGTGGTGCTCAGGGACATGGGTTAGTGGGTTGGGTGGTGTTGGGTTGGACTTGATGATCCTTGAGGTCTTTTCCAACCTTCATGATTCTATGAAGGAAAGAAACTTCCATGTGATGTTCTCATTTACAACCACGAGGAGCAGTGGCTTTCTCACTTTCCAGAATCCATGCTGCTATATATCCTTATGCAGATATGCTCTACATTTAATAGAGACCTTCACAACATAAAGATTAATTTCATTTTCACAAATGTTTGTGTATACAGGATGTGCCTCTGCAAACTTTTAGAATCTAAAGCAGAATACTTTGGGGTCTAAATCTCCCTTCACAGCAGGAGAAGTTCTGCTGTTTAGCGGATTTTTTTGAAGCTTAAATCTACAAACGCAATTCATCTACAAAGTCTCTTTTGGATAAAACAACTTTTTTAAGCTGTAAAAGCTTGGAAAGTACTGCTGTTGATTGTTGTACCCTTCTTCTACTACCCTTTGCTGCTGATGGAGTTGGGGTGATGCTAACAAGGGACGTCTACCCTGGAAAGAGGCAGGAGGCAGCAGACTCACTGGAGGAAGCACCAGTTTGTACTTCTGCTTTTTCCTAAGCATTACCAGTCGTCCATGGCCAGAGTCAGGCTCCTGGGACAGGAAACTGCTTGGCAGGACCCACTATGGTTGTTCTTTAGAGCAAGGTACAAAGCTAGTTTTAACCCATCGCTCCTGAAGGCACTTAAGTTCCTCACATTTTTATTTATCCAGGTTTGAATTCTTCAGACTAATCCAGAACAGAAAAAAAACAGGTTTTCTACCCTCTCCTCTTTTTTTTTTTTTTTTTTTCTCTTCTAATTTCTCCATTTTATGTGTTCTGCAAATTTGTTTCACTAAAGAAAATAACCGCTAGGCTACTTAGGGCTGTGTGTCCACGTCAATGGTACTGGCCTCGAGAGCTTTGACCTTCCTGCTCTGTGCTGTACTGTGCAGTACAGGTTGGGAAGCAAAACCATTCCGAAATTTGTCTCATAGCATGTCTTTTGCCAGTAAATACTGAACACAGTGGTAACAAGTACTCATGGCTTTGTTCCCGTTACTTGGCATGGTAATAAATCCTATTGGAGTGACTTACAGCCTTTTTGAGTGTAGGTACACAGCACCAAGTCAGCACTCTCACTTAAAAGATGAAATGAAGTTGTCAGAATTGTCATCTCTGTGCCACAAGTTACATGGAAGCTCACTGGCAACAATCCTCATTTCACTCTCCTCCCTTGCCCTGTGCCAATGGGCTTTTGCCTTCAGTTTTGTACTTTGAGTTAAATAGCTCTCATGTTTAGCTTATTTACAGAAACTGGTGTGGACAAATCAGTTCCTACCAATGCAATAGTTATCTTGAGATGAATGAGAAATCCAGAGCTACCAGTTGGAGGGGTAAGTAGTTTGCATGGGAGAAATGCAATCCAGCAAAATCACAAAGCAGCCTCAACTTTTGGATCCTGTGATCCACGCTTGACAAAACAATAAATAGCCTCTGTAATGGCCAAGGGAGGAGAGAGGCAGTGGGTCTGTGCTACAATGAGCTGAGGAACTGCCAACACAGAGGGCATCTGGAGGTGCCTGTCATTGACAGAACATAAATTAAACCACTGTGAGTAGTTTAAAATCACCATCTACATTTTGAGATTTCCTAAAACACTGTCATAATCCAGATTTTTTTTTTTCCCCCAGTAGAATCTAACACTACGCATTTAGTTATCACACATTAAGTAACAATCGCGGTTCAGTGATGTAGAAGAAATCTTCCCCTTCCCCAAAGCTGTTTCTACTCAATGCACCTGGGAGCAATACAGAAAAAGAAGGAATACCCAATTTTCAGCTTAGGTGGAAAGCTGCGAGTTCTAAAAAGAACCAGAAGCAAGTCTCTGGCATGTCTTGCCATTTGAGGGGTCACCCGGTCCTTCCTCAGATGCCATGCCCGGCAGGAGACAGCTTTCCCCAGTGGGGGAGGCTCCCAGACTTGAGTTCAGCTCAATCTGGGCACTTCAGGGTTCTGCTCTTGTTTGAGCAGTCAGAGAATCACTCTCTTATACATATTATGTACACAGGCTGAGCTTTTCCTTTTTCCGTATTACGCCCAGTACTGTTTAAGTGGTTATTTACACCATGCTCTTCTGCCAGAACAAACTTTCCCATCCACATTCCAAACAAAAAGGTCAGCACACCAGCATCGCCTCAAACGAACATTTCTTTGAAAAGGCTTTTTTGTCTGAGTGATGCTGTACCAGCCCCAGAAAAGGATGGCCAGCTTCAACCATCAGTCACTCGGCCCCAGCCTACTGGAGACCATGTGCTGACGGGTCCTGAGCTAGGAAACAACAGGATCTCAGCAACCTCAGAGTGACTCATCAGGCTTGAAAATACGCTCCCATGAATTTTCAGGCATAGAGTGAGAAGCACCAGCTGGAAGGCCTTTCTGCCCAGTAGGAGTTCAGCAATATCCTTATTTAAAAAGACTTATTTCAGTTTATTTCAGCAACAGACAGATACTGCCACTGTGATATAAAGTAATACATACCAAACAGAAGTCCTATAAAGAACACCAAAAAAAACCTGAAGAAAGCATACAGCTAGAAAACCCTGAAGCCCTGTTTTCCCGCCCCCACACTGTATAGAGACACCTGTTTTTGTGTGTGTACACTTCTTCAGAATGTTCACTACAGTGAGGCAGAATTTGTGAGGGTGGCATAAATGTGTTTGTGTAGTCTTAAATGCAAAAAAAAAAAAAGACAAGTAAATGAAAAAGCAGCACAGAAATAAAGACTGCAGCCACTGTCCTTACCTTTCAGAGTTGCCTTCTTAAGTACCTTCATGGCGTAAAGCTGACCTGAATCAGATCCTTTGATCTTCCTCACTAGAAACACCTGTAAAAAACAGACAACTTGTGTAGATGAGTACTGACCTTCCAGGTACAGAGGAACAGATTCAGGAATTCTAATGAAACCTATTACCCCAAAGTACCTCGTATCTATTTTACCTGCAATTGGTTGAACTAGCTCTGGAAAGTTTCATTTTTAAGCCTTTACTCCCTCCCAAAGAAAATATGTTCAACATTATTGACTACCCTTACACGTTCAATTAAAGGTGGGTGAATAGTCATAATTGATGTGTGCACATCTCTTCATATGTTGACCGGCTTTACAGGAAAAAAAAGTTATGTCTCATCTGTGCTTAGGAACATGCAGTGTCTTAAAATGATTATCATCAACTAAATTCAGGTGAAAAAACAATTTGGTTTAATTTATGTTGCAAGTCATGAATGGTGATTGGCCTAAGATGTACCTGAAGCAAAAAGTTCATACAGCTGGAAATCTAGTTGTGCATGCTTAACAAAAATAGGTTTATTTTGATTATCAAATAAGTTATGATAATAAAGACAGTTTTCCCTGTTAAAGTTTCCTATGTTACATCTTCTGATGGTGTAAATTTGTCATTGAACTAAAATAAAATTATAGCTAAAATTCTGATCTTTTTTTGTTTGACTCCATGTAACTATTTCTCATCTGCCCCTGAGTGCATCTGAGCACTGGAAGGATAGTGAACAAAGGAATCAGGAATTTAGTTTGGTCTTTATAAGACTTCCAGTGCTTTAATAAGTGAAAATAAAATAAAGAAATCTTTTAGCTAATTGCTAGGACTCCGTCTGTCTGCTGAGGTCAGAAATAACAGACAACAGCGTCTCTCTTTTATTTCAGCACTTCTGTTACTGGACAGAAGCAGAAGTAAAGCCAAATGCAGAAAGAAGTGTAAGCCCACGTACATAGCATACACTTACAAATATGTAATTTAACAAAGGCTAGGTAAAATTATGTAACTAATGAATGTCTAGTTGGATTACAAACTCTGTGGCAATTATTTTATTCATTGTCTGTTCAGGAACCGTGCAGCTCTGTTAACTGCCTCCACCCAAAATGTAAAAAGCCAAAAAAAAAAAGAAAGGAGGAAGTCTGTTTCTGGTGTATTATTTGCAAGTCGAAAGACTCTTCCTCTTGAAAAAAATATCTGTAAACAGATTCTTATTTTCTCGAACACCCTCTGAGGAAAGCTTTGTGGGGATGGAGAACAACTTTTAACAACCAGGTAGAGAAGCTGGGGAAAAAAAAAGAAAAAAAAAAAAGCTGATCTTCGGCACGTGTTGCTTGTTCCCATCTCCTGTTTGCTAGTTCGATGAATATATAAATACCTCTGGTGCTCAGAACTGCAGGAAAAAATTATGAAATCTGGATGCAGCAGGAACACATAAGACTCTCTGAAGTGCTTTTCATTAACATTCATGATAAATTAAGCTCAGCTGCTCCAGCATCAACAGGAAGTCCATTCATTTAGAAGTTTGGCCAGACAGAGAAATGTTGGGATATTTTTCTATCCAGCCCAATGAAAAGATTTAATTTTTGCATTACACTGAAAGGGAGGAGAAAGTCAAAAGCAAGCTTGCCCAAATACTAGATTTTCAGCTGTATTATTATCCTGCAAAAATGGTTATGGAATTTTTATCCCAAAACCCAAAAGAACAGAGCATGCTGTGTCTGAAGAAATATTAGGCTGCAGTTCTAGAAATATCTTATCTGCCACGTAATTAGTACCCGTATTCCTGTAATAAGCAAAATGACCAATTTACAGTACTAGTCACTAGTCAGCTGTTCCCTGTAGCATGGGACAGGGCACTTGTCTGCGTTCCCTCCAAAACAGATGAGTCAAGAACACTGTGTGCTGCTGCAGAGGACATCAAAATAATCATCTAACCAAAAAGGAAACAGAAGAAATGAAAATGCATTGTATTGCAAAATGATATCATCCCTCTGATTATTCTTAAAGGTAAAGGGAAATTCGATGATTCTATGATTCTGATCCCCCAGTGAACTGGGTGGAGCATGTCCCAGAAATCAGATCTCCTTTTGGGAAGTGGTGGCAGAGACTAGGCATTTTGCTTATAAAACGTCTAAAGCTAGAAGGCCAACTCAGACAGTTAATAATGAAATAAATCCGTACGATCTAAGATAGCTAGTGAACTATTTCTAGACTCTTTACTGCTGGAATCTGAAAACTGGCCATTCTGCCTGTGGTACTTTTGCAAAAGAGATTTTTTTCTCTTGTTCTTCGCCTTCTTGTACTGAGTCATACAGTAAATCTAATTTTGAGCTGTTTGATTTTTCACATTTCTTTAATATTTAAAACTCAAATATCATTACTGTGCTCTCAAGGAATTCTCCAGACCAAAACCTAACAGTGAACTTTTCTGTTATCTCTCATCTCAAAGGTGTCAGGGTGCTCAGCTTTGTGCTGGGTACCTCAGCAACTCTTAGGTATAACTCAGTTCTTCAAGTTAGCCAAAATGATCCACCATTGAATTGAAGGCTGGGAAATATTTTTTTTTAAACTCCCCAAAATAATATACTTACAATGATAAGGACTTCCATGCCTGGTTTAAATTAGGCTCACTATTCCACAGGTTTCAAAGCCTTATTTATTTAAATCATGGAAAGAGTTTAAGACTGAATTAACTCCTTCCTCTTTCTCTTCATCTTTCCTTCCTATTCTCATTTCCAGCTGACACAGCCTGCAGAAGAAGAACTGTCTCTGGGATTCAGGAGAGCCTTGGATTTAAGAGAAAAACGTTGTTTCTCCACAAATCAGCTTGTGGCCATACAGGTAGGGGGTTTTTTCACCACAATGATTGCTCTCTTCAGCACTGGGGTTTGACTCCAGCAAAGCATACCGGCCTCTGAGTGTGAGCTAAAGAGCAGTCCTGGGGCTTTGAAATGTGCCTGAGATCTCATCTGCCCTCCGTGGGAATGGGAAAGCTAATTTCTTTAAGCCTTTGAATGTTCCTATTTACATCCTCCAGCCAGTGGCACACTCACCTCCCTGGTGCGTAGGTCAGGAAGATGGGGGTGTGTGTCTAATTTTATAAACAGTGACGCTCACTAATGCTCACTTGTGCTCATTAGTCCAGGTCCAGAGCCATGAGCACTATTTCCTAAAGTATTTTATATACAGGAATCCAGCTAAACGACAAAAGCGTTATTACAGTGAAGACAGAAGGGGCTTGGGCTTGCTGCTCTGCCTCTACAATATAATTTCTATATGGACACGTTACCAGTGTAAATTAAGCCAGAGAAAGGACACGACATTTTCAGTGTTGCTCTAGGTGATGAGCTGGCATTAAAAATTACCTTTCCATATGAACCTTGTCCTAATACTTTCAGCAGCTCAAACTGAGAAGGATCTGCTTTTTCAAAGCCTTCCTTCACATGATGACTGATGTCTATTTCCTTCACGATGCCTTCTTCCTGCAAGGGAAACAACAAAAAAACCCAAATCCCCAAATCAGAGCTGTTATCCTAAGGAAACATATTGTTTATTAACATCTCATCTTCTGTGGTGCTACAGTCATGTATGAAATTCTGAAAACAGAAACAAATGCTTGTCCAAATATTCCACGTGCCCATTACTGGCTGGGAAGGGTAACGTCAGGACATCCAGGCCTGCTGCTTCTGTTTATTGAGCCTCAAGATATGACTAGGTAAAGACAGAATAAGCCAGCTGAAACGCAAAAACCCACTGCAGAGCTTGGTGTGCCCATCACAGACCTTGCCAGCAGAGCAGCACGTACTCAAATCCGCACCACAGAGGCTCCAGCACACTTCTCTCCACATACTTTCCTCCAAGCATCATTTAAATCCATCTTAAAAAGCTCCCTTAGTCGTAAACAGCAATTCTCCTTAGAAGGAGGCAATGCTGCTCTCCATATTTTTCTCAAAGAATGGGAAGTTACTACTGGTAACCTTTTAAAGAGAAAACAAATTAAGGATTGAGATGTGAAAATGGGGTGATGGTGAGAGGAAGAATGACACACTTTCTTGCTTGCAGGAATTAGCTTTAAACACTTTGGATTTTCCAGGTTTGTTAATGTATTTCCACTGTCAATAGATGCACATATATCGGTTGAACTAGGACTAGCTAGCTCACAAGCTGAGACATGTGGCATTTGTTTAGTTGTTTGTTTTATGCTATTGTGGCATATTTCTCTGAAAAGAGAGCGACGGGGGCATGTGAGACCCAGAGGGACTACACAGAGTTTGCAGCAACCCAGAAAGTCACTGAGCTGAAAAAAAAACCTGGAAGAAAGGATCTGCTCTTCAAGGACACAGTGGTGGGAAAAGATAATACTTACATGTCTTTTTATTTCTATAGTGTTTTTTACACCTACATTTGAACTTTTTTTCTATTCAAACTTTTTCTTTCTAACTTCTCTACAGGTAAAATACAGATTTTGAGTACAAAACCTCTTTGTTTCATCTCCCAGGTTGAAGTGAATTACTCATTTAGGAACAGGTTTGAATATTTCTGCACCCAGCAGAAATAATTGGAATCTCATAAACATTATTTTCACATGGAATTTTCCTGAAATTGTCCTCTTTCATCAGGATAATACCTTGATAAAACCCGGAAATATAACATTTGTTTCCCATTCTTAGAAGTTAATGTGGAAAAAACATAATTAACATCCTAAAACGAAAAAGCATTCACAGAAACATTTAGCCAAAACACAGTCATCTACTAAAGAAGAATAAATTTGATTCCCTTCTCCTCCAGAAAAATTGCTACCACTTTCTACCAGCTGTAATTCATCTGATGCATGGCCAGCACTACCCAGCTTGCTCTCTACACTGCAGCTTCATCCCTTCTCTTCCCTACCCTGCCTCTTTGCACTCACGTGCTTTGGAACAGGGACTACATCCTCTTCTTGGTTTGGAAAGCTTCCTCTACTTTGTGCATGCTACCAGACTCGTGGAAAAATAATCATCAACTAACATCAACTCGTTTTTCTGATCCAAATTCCTCTAGTTTAAGGCTTGCCTGAAAGGAAATGCTTGAAACTAATGACCAGTTTTCACTGAAAGATTTCAAGGTTTTCTAAGTACATCACTGCCAGGATCATTCTCTTCTCTTGTTTTTCTGCCTTTAATCGCTGGGGGAGACAGAATATCTTTCAGATACTAAAAAGACTCACTTTTTCATTTTTTTTCTAGGTGAAAGAAACAACAGCAAACCGATACAAATTCCACATACTGTATTAGCTGTTTCCTAAGGAAATCAGGAATTACCTACATACCCATTACCAAAGCCTCCACCAAGCTCTGAAGTGATGAGCTGTCATATGGAGGGACGCGCATCTTTAGGTAAACTTGCACACGGGCAAGAATTTGATTTTGAGCTTAGCCCACCCTGCCGCACGACAGCTTAGGTAAAACACTGAGACTACAGGGCTCACCACCACCCATCTTGTTCAATGGTTACTCACTAAGGCTAAAAATGACTCCCCAGAGAGCCAGGCTCCTGAATCCCCTCTACATCTGACCTCGTGTGCTTGGCAGATTTACTTATCCCTTGAGCTGACACCTCAATCTCAAAAACTGTCAATGATATCTACCGCAAACAGGAAAACCCTTTTTAATTCAGTCAGACTGTATTTCAACCTGAACCACGGAGTCACTTCAGCCACATTTGTGAGCTTAAATGATGGGCGAGTTTCAATTTGTCCCTTCATATTAGTCATTAAAGCTTATGCTTAAGCATATTTCTCGTTGTATTATATTATGAAATATTGTACTGTATTATGAAATTTCATATAACCTCTTTAGGTTCATGAAATACGTTCAGTTACAGGAATACATTGGAAGTATTAAAACGATAATTCCGCTTGCTGGAGGAATGCTTAAAAAAATTCTGGAGTTCACAGAGAATAGCATGATTAATTCATAACTTGCAGTAAAAACAACACTTTAAGTATATGCATCTTTAATTAAAACCTCATAAAAAAAGATTATTTAAAAAGAATGAGACCAAATACAAGGCCTAGCAGTGTTTATCAGAGAAGCACAGATTTTAAAGATGGAAAAAAAGCTGCTTATGTGACTTCATAGAAATATAAAGACATTGGCTTGAAGGGGCTTCTGGGGGTCATCAAGTCCAACACTACTGCCCCAAATATCACCAACACTGGACAAGGCCAGTTGGTTTTTGTCCACTGTGGCTCTCAGTGTCTCAAACAATGAGTCTTGAGCCACTTCCTATGAAAGATTATTATTTTTCGATTTCTAGCTCTGAAATGCCCGCAGTCGTGTCGAGCTGCCTCCTCCATGGGTCCTTGGGAGGAAGCAGGATATTTTTCTAGGAAGGTAGGACTTGCTGTGGATTTCCTGTGGTCTCCTCACTAGAAAGGAGCAGCAAAGCAGCGTTGAAGAAAAGCATGCCGGACAGTTCTCTCTGCACCGATCGTCATTATAGTGATGTTACTTGAGAGCTGTCCAAGAGGTAGATAGTCTTTTTGCTGGTATGACAAATCCACTTCCCACTGGAGCAAAAAGCCAAACTGTCAGTACTTGAGACTGAAGACAGACACAACCCTTAAAGGAAATATTCGGCAATGTGTTGGCACACATGCAGCTGTTTCCCTTGCATGTATTTCTACATTATTCTTATTTTGCTGTATGAATTCTGGAGTGACTTCTGTTTGTTTTCCCTTACCAGAAAAAACCCAGACAACAGTTTTATGGTTCCCTTTTAATATTCTTACTTGGGATTTTCCCCTATCATGTATGTCTTTTGAAGTCTCCCTGTATAAAACTAATTTGGAATGTGGCATCACTTTTCTCAGGTCCTGATGATCAGAGTGAAACCCAAACTAACAGAGCATAAGCATCGTGGGCAGATCTCCCAGCTATTTTTGCTCTGAGCTGCATCTTAGGGACTTCTCTAACATAGATTTTTTTTTTTTTTCACTGTTCCAGCAAGTGCAGCATATCTACATTAGGAATTTGTATAACAACAATAAAACTGAGGCAAGAGATCCACAAAACAGATGAAGCCCGGACTTCTGTGCACGCTGAAGGAGTTGTTTTGATGGAGAGGATTTCACTCTGGAAAAAACCACGAGCCAGCTTCCAAAAAGGTTTTGCTCAGCGAAGTTGGTGGAGTCAAAAACAAACGTTCCACAGTTAGGTCTTGCAACAGCTGTGCACAGCAGCCCAGGCTCTTGCTCCCTGCTGACTTGTCCCGA
>NW_010113261.1:0-3689 GCF_000699245.1 Pterocles gutturalis | reverse complement strand
GAATGCTCGACTTGATGAAGCTTAATCTTTTGTAAACTCTTCTAAATATTTATATTTGCACAAAAAGCATCGTCCTGTGACACAAGTAAGATGGATGTTCTTGGCAGTTTGAAGAAAGCACAGGGGAGAGCAGAACAGACAAGGAGAGGGAGGACAATGAACTGGAATACATGATGAAAGAGGAACAGAGAGTGTTTCTCTGTACTAAAACAAGAAAGACCTATTCAGAGCCTGATTCTATATTGCTTAACAGCTTCTCCCTAAGCCTCCAAGTTGGTAGAAGTTTTGGATATGCAAGTAACCCAGTATTTGAATGGAAGAGGCATTTTGATCTCCTTTCCTTTGGGACACGGGAGAAGAGAGCCTCCGTTATTGCCCCGTGGCTGTGGATGGCACAGCCACATCTGGTTTGGTGCTTCCCAGAGGCAGCTGCTCCCCATAGCGCTGAGCTCACTTCCGAGATTTCCCCATGCAGATCTTGCAGAAAGAGATGCTCGAATGAGAGGTTTAACCCCTTTTGGAGCCTTTTCTGGCTCCTCCCCAACAGGTTTCTGAAGGAGCGGAGCTAAGGTCATCCTCGAATCCAGAGACCACCTTAATTACGTCCAATATATTTCAACCACATGCAAAACCTTTCCTCACCAAGACTTCTTGAAACAGTCCGAAGCATCTGGAGAGGGCTCATTCTGGAATCAGCTGCTTTTAGCAATGGACAATTTTATGCAACCATATCACATGGGAAGAAGTTACAGTGCTCATGCAAGGTGATTATTGTTTTGCAAAATCAGTAGGATGGGATTCTTGGTTTTATTCCTTGCCTGGCCATGTCCCCAGCAGCACAGCATCGAGACTGACACGCAGGTATGTCTGGAAGGAAGAGTAAGTTTCATTTTCTGATAAAAATACCTGCAGTTTTGATGTGCAGGTTCTCCCATCTTCAGATATGTTGGGCTTTCATGCTTTAGGGATTGAGGTAAATAAAAAAATAAATGAAAATGTGGCAAGAGGAAATAAGAAATAATGGTAAGTCCAAAGAGAATTTCTTGTTGTCTGAGATAATCGTTATTTGTCTATAGCATATCCTGAAGATACAGACTTTATTTTGTTACCGGTTTTATCATTTGGCAGGTTACCACCTAATATAAACCCAAATCACAACTATTTCACTTTCAAATAGCACAGGCAACACGGCATTCCAAAATAATACGGTTCATTAGAAAAGCATGTTTGAAAGTCTGATATGGGAATAGTTAGGACAGGATACGTCTGATAAAGATGAGGCCAGGTTTCCACTTCTGTTTCACAGTAGTCTGGTTCAACTCATAGAAGAGTAATTTTTGTCAAGACATAATAGGCTATTCAAATGCTTCCTAGCGCAGGAAATAAATTGCTGGCCTGTGTTCAGTTCTTTGAGGAGAGGTATCCACATCTGAAAACAAAAAAGTATAGGAGTATTTTCCTTAGCCTCTTCCCAAGTCAGTATCCAGCAGCTGGAGTAAAATCTGAAAAAGAAATCTTCCATTTTAAATCATTTGTAATCCAAATTCTGGCTTCTGCTGTAGTCTGGATAGATGTAAACTGAGCAATAATACTGAAAATGGGTCTGTTTTTCTTGTCCTCTACTATCAAATTAACATTTGCTTTAGCAACAATAGATTGTACCTATTCAGCCCTTAGAGAAGTAGGTGGAACTCACAGGGGGTTCACCAGACATTGTGCAAGGTTTGTATTTGGCACTCAAGCGTAAGGTCACCTACCTTCTCAAAAGGTCAGATAGAGCTAAATAACACACAATAATTTTTTAGCAAGGTTGGGATTTCTTTCCCAGATCTTTCACAAATGTGAACAGAAAGTGTTATCTTCCATATGGAATTCCACCCAGCCAGGCAAAACCCAGTGGAAAACAAAAACCTGAGAGCAATTTCTGTGGAGCGCAACACTGTTGTTCCTGTTAAATCCAGCAGATCTTTTTCCAAAGAAAAAACCTGTTACCTCTTTAGCACCCCTCTCTAGCTGTAACTTTTTATCCTACATTTCCTTCTTCTCCTCAATCTCTACAGATGAGGTTCAGCTGAAATCAAACAAGCTAAATGTGAAGAGAGGAATTGCAAAGAGCAAAAAACAGTGGATACAATCTACTGGATAAATTGGTGAAGTCCATGAGTTGGAGATTTGAGTATTTGGGAGATTTGGGTTCATTTTTTTGTGCTAATAGATTTCCTATGCACCTTTAATGAATCACTTAGGGTTGGACTCAGATAAATAAATTTATAGTACAGCAGAAAATGTTTTGAGCTAATTGTCAGCTTCACTTTGCAGTCAATAGAGAGAAGCAGGCACTTCATGATGACTAGAGATCAGATGAAGTCACACCCTAAAAGTACACATTTCTCTCTGCTTACTATGAAGAAAGCCTACGAGAACTGAATGGGATGGGGGCTTCTGCAGTTGCACAAGATGAATTCACGTTTACTGTAAAATTTTGAAAAACACTCAAATAGAGTAGTATTGTGGACAGATTTTTTTTTACAGCATTACAAGACAGACATTTGCAGATACATGCCCTGGAAATTTTAACAGAGCCTCTATTGAAAGGAAGTATTTTTCAAAAACTTAGATACTTAAAACATCCAGGCACTTAAAAATCACTCTAAGATGTTGGGAGTAATCCAGGTATTAGGTTTTTGCAGGTCTGGTAAATTAGGCATTATTTCTACTTCCTCTCTAACCTGAAAAATAGGAATAATTGCTTTTTATTATCTTGTAGAAGTAGTGCGAGAATTAACACAGGGAAAACTGTGACATTATCTGCATAAATAAGCAGACAAACTATCTGAAATGCATCCAGTAATACATAACCCAGGTGGCCTACAACCAGATTCTCCTTGAGCTCAGATTGAGACATCCTGAAGATTGTTGCTTTTTATCTGATGACTATTTACAGACTCAGTTCTTGTCTAGGACAAATATATACAACATGATGACTGCGAATGTGCATGAGGAGAACCATCTTCCTATTCAAAGTGCAGATAAACAAAGTAGAGGGAGACGCCAGTTCTTGATCTAACTTCCAACTCTGGACTCAAATCATTAGCCAGGGGAACTCTAATTTTTGTGTTAATTTTGGTGCAAACTGCAAAGGTTTATCTGGAGCGTTGAGCAGAATGAGCTCACAAAAAACCTTATTGAAGCAAGGGGTTAAAAAAAGGAGAACAAAAGCAGAATCATCTGGTCACAAAAAAAAACAAAACCCACAAACAGTTGGCCAGCCTACTCATACAGCAGCACTCTACAAATGCTCAAACACATTTGTGAACTTTAACAGAAACAGTCTCCAAATGAGTCACACCATTAGACAAAGAACTCAGCTATATTGCTCTAAGCTACAATAAATAAAAGCAGGAACGTTTCCATCAACATCCTACTTGGCATGGTTTACAGGTGTGCCTTTGGCCTTTGCCTTCAGAAGAGTTGTAAGGTCCACTACTGACTGCTTCTGCTGGTGAGCAGGCAAAAGAAGAACACTTGCTGCCCATTCACCAAGGAACTAACCGCAACAGTCTGGACCCAATGCCTGGAAGAAATTTTTGTTACTCCTAGAAGGATAAATATTTTTGTTTCCTTAGGATGATGCTGGGTCACCACTAAACATTTATCACATTGCCAATATGACACCCATCTACAAGAAG
>NW_010113260.1:0-25525 GCF_000699245.1 Pterocles gutturalis | reverse complement strand
CATTATTTTTGGGGGGTTTTTTTTCCCTAGTTTTGGTTGGTTTGTCCATCGTTCCGGTTGCTTGGAGTATTTTTCACCATTTTAGACACAGACTTGCGGTGTAAAGACTTGATCCGAAGTGTGTTAGGTATAAACTGGAGGGTTTTTTTTTTTTCTTTTCCACGCGTGGATTTTGTTCGGTTTTTGCTCTGTCCTGGCTTGTGCCAAAGAAAACCGAAGAGAGCTGGGATCTGGTGGGGGTTCACTGTTCCTCAGTCACTCAGAAATCTATAGCAATTAGTTGTCAAATAGGGCTCATTTAACCTGTCACTTTGCCTTCCTACCTGCCAGCCTTCAGCTCTCTGACATGTATCCGTCCTCCCCAGACAGCAAATGTGACACCTCCAATGTAAAGCCAAATCTTCCTGGTTTTGTATGAAGGGGGAGAGATGCCATTTGGGATTTCTGTGCTGTTCGGAGTCCGCTGTGTAAAGCCATTACAAATGTGCACACGTGCTTTTGTGTCGTGGAGAATTAAGTGTGTGGTTTGAAGTCTCTTTTCTCTGAAACACCTATTAAAATTCAGCTAAATCCAGCTAGTGCTTTAGCTGAAATACTTGGCACTGGGGTTTAGAAGCAATTCTAATCCCAATGTCATTTATTTATGGATTTCAGTAAGTCTGTAGGCATGAACGGGATGGTTCTGTGAATTGTTTTCGTTAGTCTCTGCTTTGATAGGCAGTATTTCTCCTTCTGTGGGCCATCATTGTTTTCAAACTCTTAAGTGTAATGTAAATAAATCTTGGTGAAAATAACCGTGAATATACTCGTTCGGAGTTTCTGCCCTGTACGCGCTTAAAGTTTTGTGGTACATCTTGTATTTAATATATCCTGTTATCACAGTGTGCAGGATCAAAACTTTCCGTAAATCAGAGAAGAGGATGTTGATGAGGTGCTGTGGTTCGTTCTGAGCCTGTATTAATATTTTATAGTTTGATCTGCCTCATGCGTAGGACACTCTGTGCGGCTGAGCTAGCTCCTTTGGGCTGTTAGGTCGTATTATCTGTAAGGTTTCTTGTTGACTAATAAAACATAATTTAAACGTCATGAAGTGGATTGTATTGAAGCTATTTTTCCCTTCCAAAGCCTCTTTTGTGTGTGTTTGGTTTTTTTTTTTTTTTTTTTGATACTCCATTTTTATACAAATTCAGTGTTGATAAGAAGCCTAGAGTTTCGGGGCTTGAAATTTGTTTTTTCAGTGTGTTGTACATCCAGAGTTGAGCTTGCACATCTACTTTCTGCCCAGGTGTTTCAACTTTTTATCCCATTACCTTTAACGGTCACTTACAGTAGTGCACGTGCTGTACCCCTTACCACTTAGCTTATCTTGGCAATGGGGTTTTCTGTTTTAATAACTGCCTCCTAGAAATTGTCCAGGTACAATCATTTGACATGGATTTCCTCCAGAACCATCAGTCAGTAGCGGAGCAACTACTGACCTTGCAGAGGGTTTGCTCACCTGGGCATGTTTGTGGGCATTCCCGTTCGTTCCCATCATAAACTCATTCCTAAAATGCAAAGACTGTGAAACAACCTTGGTACTAAGGCTCTTCTCAGCAGTGTGGCACGGAGGCAGGTTTTTAAAATTATGCACAGAACTAATTTCCTCTGGTTTAGTGCTATTTAGTGTGAGGATTTCGTGTTTTATCAGCTCAGAATTGTGACAGTGATAAAATACTGGCTGTAACACTGGATATTTCTTACAGTTCTTCCAACTCTCTGTTGCACTTTAAAACTTATTTGCAGTCTGATTTCTGTCTGGTTTCCTGTTGGTTTTTAACACTGAAGGGAAACACAGTGCAAGCATCTGTACAAAGTGTTCTCTCAAATGAAGAATATAAATAAAAAGGCTCTTTTCCCCAAGCTAGTTCCTTGTTGTCGTGCTTGCAAGCACAGTAAAGAGTTTAAAGTCATATACGTCACTTTCAAGACTTGTATTTAAAAAAAAGAAAATGTTGGTCTTGCGTATGGGTGCAGATCCATATTTTTTTTTTTTTTACCTTCTGTAGGCTGAACAGCCCCAAGATGGGAAGAGGATGTGCTCTGGGTTTGAAACAAAGTGGGATGTGGTTGTGTCTAGGCCGGTATGAGATCAGTGTGTACGAACTGTGTGGCGTGTGCCAATTATCATGGATTTTTGCAGGCTTGTATCACTTAACCACTTCTGTAGCTGACAGCAGGGTGTAAATGTACAAAGAAGTAGCTGTGTTTTTTGCAGACTTCCCAAGTTTGTATAACAGCTGGTTTTCATGGCTCTGGATTTCCAGATGCAAACCTCCGAAATTAGCATCATGGTGGGTGGGTGGATGGATGCTCATCTTGGAGTCACTACAGCCCACAAAAATCAGACTGGAGAACGGGTGCGATGTGAGAGCTGTCCGCACTGAAGTTTAGACTAGTTTCAGATCTGACTGCTGTGCTGACCGGGAAGGTGCTTGGCAAATTCTCTTCCCTTACCTGGACCAAGTTTTAAGCATATGGAAGGAGCTATGAATGTAGACTTGAAAAAACACCAGTTTATGGATCTAAAACCGGTTGCCTGGTTTTCCCATTTCTCTGTGATGCTGCTAGAAAGTAGCAGCAGTAGTTTTATTTTTTTTAACCCTCAGCTCTTGAGAATTCCCTTTTGACCAGCAATATGTAAAGTAGAGTCACAGTTACAATATTTTCTATATGACTCAGGTGCGTGTCCAAATACTGTCTTGGTAAAAATGTATTAAGAGAAACAGCTGGGGTTTAGTTGATGGAATTGTGTTGTGGTCCCTCAAGAAATGCACGTCCTGAAGAAACAAGGGTTCTTGTCCTGCCCGCCAAATGAAACAAGTTGTTGAAACAAGTTAAAAAGAAGCTTTTTAGTAGAAACCTTCTAGGGTTGAGCCTAGCTATTATACTCCGTCCCTGGAGCAGGATTTGTGTGTTGTGTATCGATAAATAGAATATACTTTTCTACTGTTCTGCTCTAAATATACACAAAAAAGTCACGAACATTTCAGAGTACCATTAATCATGTGCAGGGATTTAGGAGTTTTTAAAGTATTTTATCTTTTACTATATTTAAAAGACCATATTATTTACATCAGTGATGGATCTTTAAACCTGCATTCAATGGTGGCATAAACATCAGTGACTGTTTTCTTAAATATTGACATCCCGTAAGGCTGACATTGACTGATTCTTTCAGTTTCATTCATTCTATGGATTACTCCCCCCATCCTGCCACCAAGGTACAAGGAGCGGTAAGTTGGAGAAGCCTGAAAATGAAGAACCAGCCCTGTGAAACATGAGTGGGCACTGTATCTCAAATGGTTTTTGAATGAATTAAATGTAAGGGAAGGTTATGGGGGCAGTTCTGCTGGCACACCAGTATCCCAGGTGCCTCTGGGATCCCAGCGCCGTGCCTGGGAGGGAGCAGGACCCACCCCAGGGGTGCTGTGAAGGGAGGAAAGGAGGAAGAGGTCCTCTCCTTGCCACCCGCTGAGGTGGGCTTGCCATTCGTGGAGTGTGTGATGGCTTTCAGCGCTCTTGATTGACAAACCGCTCAGCTCGGGGAACCAAACCCTCTGTGTCTGCAGCGAGGTACAAGTCTCCAGTGGGAATAGAGAGCAGTGATGTTTTTGTTGTGCTTTGGAGTGATGGACACTTCTCAGCTATTTCTGTGACACTGCTGGGCTTGTTCTGCATATAATTTTTTTCCTGTCTCCTCTCCTGCTCAGCTATCCCTCAGACAAAATAGCTAGTAAATACGTAGTCTGTATTTTTTGACTAGGTTGCTAAAATCAGTCCTGAAACCCTTGCATATGTAAGCATGACCTTTGAAATATTTCCAAGAAAAAAAAAAGCCTCAGCCTTTACGCGTCTGTGTAAAAGTTGTGCTATTGGAGCGCTCGTTTGTCCATCGACTGGGTCTATCGAACACTTTCCCTTCAAAGCCATTAAAAACAGCTAGGAAAAGCTTCATCTCTTGCAAGTATGATTTGCCAATGCGTTCTATAGCAGCTGACATCTTCAGAGACTGCTTTCCGTATTAAATATGCAGCTCTTGAAATTAGTCTTCATTTAAGTACAGTGTTTCTTTTTTATGTGTGTCTCTACGTCGGTCCTCTGTTGCTGAGGGCAACTCGGAGTACATGCCATGAACAAACCAATCGGTTCAGCTAAATGCTTAAAATTTCTAACGGAAGAATTTTCGGATTAAAGGTGCAATGCAACCTTACGTTTTGCTGCTGTTTTATTTCATAATAGCTGTAGGTGAATGAAAAGCACTTTGGATGTGGTGTCAGGCACTCCGTTTCTCCAAGAGAGAGAAGCTGAGCTGAAGTGACCCGTGCAAAGTCACCCGCCCCAGCCCCGAGCAGAGCGAAGCGCTCTGCTGGTGTGCGATACCATCTGCAGAAAAGGGAGAAGCCAGCAACATTAATGGGAATATTAATAAGCGTTTAATGCAAAGATCAAGCAATTTAATCACTTACGCATTTGAAACAGTCTGTCTAAAGAAATATTTGGAGTTTGTACAGAGTTAGGTTGCTAACAGTAGAAACCAAAGCGAGCACTCGCTATATGCTTTTGGGTTGAACAGCTTTCTGTGTCCCTGGAGTGCGTTCCCCATTTGTTAATTAGTGTTGCTGATGCATATGGCTACACTGCCCCTTGTAAATGTGTGAAAGTGTATTTGTGTGACTCATGGGGTTTCTTGGATGGGGGCGTGTGTTTTTTGAGAAAGACAATGGTAGATTATTCTTTGTGGAAGTTTTTTAGTACTGGAGATGGCTCATCGTTCGGTAGGAGTGTAAGATGTGCTCAGAACTGTCAAGACTCTTCACCCTCCCGCCACTTACGTATTTCACTTGGGCCTTCAGTTTCTCATAGAGCAAAGGGACGTAACATTAGTTGGAGCCATATGTATTGCTCAGGGTTTATAGCTACGCTCTGTAAAATATTAGAGGGTAAAAAAAGTAAATGTATTGATGTTGAGCCAGATTTTCACTGAGCTGTGCGAGCCGCCTTAAGCTGTCTCTGAACACAGAGCAGCTTTGATGAAAAAAAACCCCAAAAAACAACAAACCACAACAACAACCAACCAAACAAGTAAAACAACAACAATTTCCTCTCTCTCCTCCCCTGCTCCTTTTCCTTTGCTGGGGTAGGGTGATGCGGGGTCCACCGTACATGCAGAGTGCCCAGCAAAAGAGGACGCTGACTGTGCTCATCCCTGTGGGATTTAACAGAAACAGAGCCCGGCTTGAGGGGAGTTTGAAAGACGGCTTTAACCTGCTGGTTTAGTGCATCCCTTGGAACTTGGGTACAGCGGTTTAACAAGCTGCTTGACTCCAGACTGGGACAGATGAGCACAGAGATGCTCGTGTTGTCATTGGATCGTTCTTGGTCCCTGAGCAAATGTTCTCATGCAATTCCTTGGTTGCACCCTCGTCTGGAGTAAATCCGAGTTTCTTTGTCACGGGATTGTTGGATGAATTAAATTAAGTACAAAGCGCTTGCTGGGGTGTAGCTTAAAAACACAGCAAAGCTGTACGAGAGCCGTGGCGTTGCAGTTCAGAGACAGCAGTGTCGGGATCCGTGCACGTCCTCGCGTATTGGTGCTTGTAGTGAAAAACATGAGAGGTACCAAAACCGTGTCAGCATGATGCTGGAAGTTCAATTTTGGGTTTCTAAAACCCTCTGCCGTAGTGCCTAAAAGTATTGGTGGGAATTTCCGAGAAAGATGCAGAAGAGGAATTCAAATATGAAAGTTTGATGGGGTTGCATAATTTGGCGAAACCGTAGATGAGTTTTGAGGTCCAGTAGTAGTTTCACATGACCTTGTTGCAAGAAGTTGGAGTTCTGACTCGGCTGAATGGGTTTAGAAGAGGCCAAGCAGCCAGAAGCAGAGCGGGTTGCCGTTGAACCGGACTGTGCTGGAAGCTGTTTTGTGCAGCAATCGTAAATTGCTTGGTATCGAAGGGGCCCGTTGCAGAGTGCTGGTGGAAAGGATGCCTTTGTTCGGACCTGGGGAGAGCGCCTGGGGGAAATCTTGTAAACTTCAGCCTGGGGGAAATCCTGTAAACTTCATCCTGAACTGCTTTGAAGCCCTGACAGGCGCCTGGCGTTCAGCCGCGGTGCGGCTCTGCGCTTGCACCCGCTGTCCGTAATGGTGCTAATGGAGCGCTGCTCAAAATTACAAGGTAGCTGCGTTAATCCCATCCAGTCTCTTCCAGCCGTCAGTCACTGCCTCTGCTCGTACAATTCTCAAGTACTCTGGCTGCTGGATATCCTGCTGGTATCTCAAGGGAAGTGGTTTGTGTTACGTGGCCGGTTTTTGCACAGCATTTCTCCTTGCCCCTGGATTTGCGGATTCTCTGCCCAGTGCAATAATGACCAGAGCCTGTGCAGGGTAAATGGTCAGTTTAGTTTTCCTAGTTTAAGGAAAGTACTGAAAGTGAGTCAAATCTCCTTATCTCATCTCCGATAATCGTCATAAAGCCATGAAGGGATGTATCAAAATCAAAAATCACTCTTTGGTTCGGTGAGGAAAAAAATTAGCTGGGGAGATTATTCTGTCCTCCTGTGGCTCTTGCTGTTTTCCCCCGGGAGCTGAACTTTGCATAGCCTGGCTCTGCTGTGTGTTTATGTCGCACGGTGCCCTAACGTGGCTGAAGATCTGTCTTGAATGCAGGTGGCAAATGGCATGCAGTGATATCTTTATTTAAAAAAAAATAAATCAGTTCTTCAGGTTGGTTATGTTTTGGTGACCGATTTAGAGCAGACATTGCATCATGTCTGTGAGCTTCTGAGAGCTTCGTTAGCCCAAGTGGACTGTTCATTCAGGCATTTTTTGGCCTAGTCACATTCCAGATAGTATCTGAAATGGGAAATTATGTAACGTTTATCTCCTCTGGTAGTAACTTTGGGGGAAGCTTGAAACATGAGCGTGGAGAACGTCGTATCCTTACCATCACAGTGGAGCTGAGTGTGAATGGTGTTTGGGCGCTACCTTGAGCCTTGTCAAACCCATGCCTTCCCCAGCAAACGAGAACATCCTGACTGTGGAGGGCTGGCTTCTCTTAAACTTTGCTGCACAAATCAAGTGGAAGAAACCTGAGGAGATCCGTATCTGCTCAAGGATCCCCGAATCTGCGTGAGTACAGATCTAGAACCCAGTAGAAGAACTAGAAGGACACAACCCCTGGCAGCCTGGTCCCAGGAGACAGCCACGGTCATTCTGTGCTGTGGAGCAGGTGCAGGGCTTTGCATGGACTATGCAGGCTTTTGAGACCAAAAATAACCCCAAAGACAGAAACCCAGGTGTCTTGAAGAAATGTTGGTGCATCTGGGAGAGAATAAAACCGTCTCTTCTTTCAAAAGTAATTTGGACTTTGCTTCCACCTACCGCAACAACCTCTGCCCTCCTCCAGATGAAATCTCCATTGGGTTAAGAGGTATGAAGGGCTTCTCTCAGTGCTCCCCTGAATAATTTAGTTGGGAGCAGTGCAAGACAGAGTTAACACCCTCATCTTTGCCTGCCTTTTTGGATAAAAATGCCCCACAGTGTGATATTCCTGTCCTGGAGGGACCATGTGCGACGTACACTTCAAAAGCATCTGGTCCATTGTGCTGAAAATGAGACATTACAGCCTTTGCTGTTCCTCCTTGTAAAGCCAGCAGGGTGGTAGTTGTACGTGTAAATTTGCCTTTTATCTTTTAAAAATTGTATTCATATCTGTGTTCTCCTGTCACCTTGTTAAGCTTTCAATTACAGACCAGGATTTGGGAACTTTGTCCCAAGTTCACAGATCTCCCTGCCCATGGGTTGTAGGTTTTCTGGAGTGGAGGCTTTGCCTTTTTACAGGTTACAATGGAAATGTTAATTAAAGGTGAAGGTGATGACACGGGCGGCTTAACAGTTGTGTGTGCTGTTATCTTCTGTTGGTTGTGTGTGTGTTGATAACTGGAGCGCACGGTCCCTTCTGGTGGGGCCGCCTGTGCTGGGACAGGTCTGCCAGGGACAGGGCATAGCGAGCGGGTCCCAGATGTCACTTGTGGTGACTCCCACGAGATGCAGCGGCTGCGTACACGTGGCTGCCTGTGCTTACCCTGCGAATAGGCTGGAGTCTCGCAGCAGACCCCGTGGCTATATTAAGGATGTGGTATATACATTTGGGAACACAGCTTAGTGCGGGAACCATACTAGGACACAGATAAGAGTCCCTGGTTATCGAGCAGGCAGCAATGAAGAGCGTGATGTCATGGAAGTGAGATCTGGGGGATGCTGTAATCCACAAGGAACAGCACAGCATGCACTGAGAGATGTGATGTCATGTGCCGAAAGTGTCTGGGACCGTCAGACATAGAAACTGGGGTGACCACATCAGAACAGGTCCAAGGCGTGTAGCCTGAAGGGTTTGTTGGAGAAGCAGCAACCTACTTGCTTACGTGGGACTGCTGAAAACTCAGGACTGATACCAGCAAACCACAGAGCAACGCTCGAGCAGAGCACACAGCAGCCAGGAAGCACCT
Organism: Pterocles gutturalis; assembly: GCF_000699245.1. NCBI lineage: Eukaryota > Metazoa > Chordata > Aves > Pterocliformes > Pteroclidae > Pterocles > Pterocles gutturalis. The sequence continues at coordinate 16,975 of NW_010113260.1, read as the reverse complement.
GCTCGAGCAGATGGCACCCGTGGAACTGGGGAGAGGGGCAGCCGGACCCCCGGGAATGCAGAGGACAAGGCAGGCTGGGCAAGGCATCCTTGGCAGCTGAGGCTGTACAACGTGTAGCGTCCCTACCCGAGCACCTGGTGGTGCCTTATCAGAAATGATATCGAAGACATGGTGGGAACCAACCTACCCATGCGTGTGTTAGGTTTTCTCCTGGGCACTCCCCTGCAGGTGCCCTCCTGGCTGTCTGGGTGAGCGTTGCAGGGTTATTCGTGGTGGCTGGGTACCTGTGGCGTGTTGCTCTCCCACTGTTCCTCGCTGTGTAGCAGTTGTTGGAGAAGAGAGGTAACAGGTCACGCGGTTTGTCTTGTACCGGTACCTCCGTTGGTCCGATGAGTGCTTTGATTTGCTTGTGCGTTGTGGCGTAGACAGTGATGAGGTTAACGATAGACAGCTTCTGTGAGTCGTATCTTGTCTTTGATGCCAGTTAGCTGAGGACACTTATTCCCTTAGCCTCCCTCTCCAAACAATTAGTCCTCCCTAATTCCGACTGCTCAGCGGTGTTCCAGAGGCTGCAGCGTGCTGGAATTCAATCGGTTCAGACCAGCCGGGACCCACTGCTCTCGTTCAGGTACATAACGAGGCTCGGGAAGGATGCTCGCCAGCCCGCTCGCAGCAGGCAAAGGTTTATTCTCTGTTTTGGTGGCAGAATACGAGGAAAGAGATGTAAAAATTGTAGCGTTAGTGTGTGTTTTCAGGGAAGTTCAGTAGATGTTTGGAGAGTGATTCAGGAGCTGGAATTTTCCTTAAGATTACAAAGATTTCTGAAAAACAAACAAGGAATAAGTTTTTAGTCCTTCTGTCATTCTGCTGCGGTAGTGAGGCGGTTTGGGTGGAATGTGGCGTTACTAAGGTCACCTTCCCACCTCTCTGTACGCTGGCGCCTGCCTGGATGGGGCCCAGCATCCTCACGAGAGGGCTGGGGTTTGAGAAGAGACCTCTGTGCAGCAGCCAGCGCCTTGGAAAAGTGCCCCGTTCGTAACCCCCTGCCTTGCAGAGCAATGCCCTCTCCCGGGGGGGGCTGGAGCTGCCTCTCCAGGTACCTGCAAACCAGTGAGTTCTTTGGGGGGGATGGCAAGTCGGGGTGGAGAGGGAGGAGAGCAAGATGCAGGCTGAGAGGCTCTGGGCAAATAGCTGCGAGGAATTTTAATGCTTATAAAAACTGTATGAGCTGGTGGTAGTTCTTACAGCTTGCACTGTACGCAGGAGGATTGCACACGATGCAGCAGCAAACGTGCACGTGGCAGCGAAGTTGGGAGGAGCCCCCTCAGTTCATCCTCCTTTTGCATGTGCGTATTTTCTACAGGATTCTCAAATCTCTTAGAACATAAAGCGGTCTTAATTTTTGAATTTTATTTTGTGGAGTCATGTTCTTTCACTGTGTTGCTATACCTCTGACCACATAAGCGCTGGAATTACGTTGCTGTGGTTGCGCTTGTGGAGCATCGGGAGCCCGTGCTCTGCTGTTTCCTGAACCAGCTCTTCGATTCGACCAAGCTTCTACCACTTGCAAACCTGGCTGGTTTTATTGCCCGAAAGCTTCCCCATGGAGATGTTTTGTCCATACCTTTGCCCGGTACCTTGGTACGGGGTGCAGGGAAGAGGAGAGTGTTGCAGTTCTGTATCAAGGTTTTCTAAAAGGCAGAGAGGAAACAGCAGTCTTGCCCTAAAAAGGAGCAAACGAAAAGCAGAAGCCAGTTGGCTCCTCTGCCACCATATTAAAGGATTTTTCTTCTGCATCCGTTGCTATTCCCACCTCCCCCTCAGATCTCTACCCCTGCGGACGCTTTGTCCAACTCCCCGTTTCCCTCTCCTCCATCCTGCGCGTGGGGAGGATGGATGGAGGGATGGGTGTCCCTGTCCTGGGGCGAGGGCAGATGCTGTTTCTCTCTTGGTGTGAGGTTTAGGTGCTGTTCCACCCTGTGCCTTTGCTCTGCTGCCCAGCTCAAAGCCAGAGCTCACCCTAAGCTCTGCCGGCTGCGAGCATGGAGCTCCCTCCCGCCTTTCTCCTCTGTGCCTGCTCTTGCAAACTTCCTTTGCAAAGAGGACAAGGCAGAAGCAGACCTCGGGGCTCTCCGGCCGTACACCAGCACGGTTAGTTCTCCGTTGCGCTCCTGGCTCCCAAGCGTGTCCGTCGGCGGTGCTGCTCGGAGGAGGCACCTCGCTGGGCGAGGGCGATAACGGGGCAGGCACGGGCCTGGGCTGCTGCGGAGCAGGGACACAGATAGGGGAGAAGGCGGCTGCTGGACAGGCTGGGTTTGGGGTGGAGCTGCTTTTATTTTACTTTTTTTTTTTTCCTCTTTTTTATTTGGCGGGAGCTCTGTGTGTGTGTGTGAAGCAGATGACTGAGAAAACTGTGTGTTTGCCCCCGAATTGATCTCACTGGAGGATCCTGATACTTAAGTACTGTTCTAGTAAGAAGGTAACGCATGTGTGCCTTTAAAATGGCTTTCCTGCTGCCTGTGTTTCAAAGCAAAGAGGGTTTTTTGTAGTTCAGTTTTGGTTCCCCCCTGCAGTGGAATAGATCTATGTGGGATCAGAAGCATTTGAGTTGATCTTTAGTTTCTTCTAACCAGCCTAAAAATTATTCTGGAAGACTTTTGTGTAGTCATTCCCTATCAGAATTCTTCTAGGAAAATTGGAGAGGCTTGGAAAATGTATTTCCTGTCTAACGCTGATCCTCCTACTCTCAATGAATCACTTGTGCTCTCGTGTTGCTTTGGGCTGACTTCCCTATTGACTTCAGTGCCTGGGATTTAATTACAAATCTAGGGATGTTATTTGGAGTTACAGAACTACATAGGATTCTTCTCTATGCAGCAGGATTACGGTAATAAAAAAAAATTAAGAGAATTAAATATTTGCATAGTAACTGTCCTTGGTGTGAACTGAAGAGTTGCTGCTTGTTTCTGCACATGCCGCTCTTGCAGACTTGTTTTATCCCATCCTCGGCATAAAGCAGCACTCCTGCCCTTTCCAGACCTGTAAACAAACCTCACGCATGGGATGGGTTTTCGTGGGTATTTTATAGGGGAGAAATAACCCCCAGAAATTCACTGTTGGTGTGGAAATGTTCAGATATTCCCCAAATGGGTGGATCCTTCCTGTGGAGTCACAGTCCTCGGTGGCAGAGCTTCCCCAGAGCCCAGGAAACTCATGTTTGCTACTAAGGGACTTCAATCCTGTAAGGCTGAGCTGGCTTTAGGGTGAAAAGGAGCAGTTGTATTCAGGGCAGGGTGTATTTAGGGGCTCTTTTGCATTGATGCTGTTGGTTTGTATCCGTTGAAGGTGGCACCTGCAAGAAGAGTGGTGCTCTATCTCAAAAAATAATTCCAAACCCAAAAAACCCAGCAAAACCTGGCCGGCTGTGGGTTGCTGTACGCACCCGTGGGGCTGCCCGGCTCTGGCTGGGGGGCAGGTCCTGTGCTGCTCAGGCCCATGGGGACATTATCTGCACCTCTCCCTTCAAGCCCCCCTGCTGCGACAGGGCGAGGGAGATAAGGGCTGGGTGCGCTGGCATCTCCGGCCAGCATCCGCCGACACAGCCCTTGGCATTCCCCAAGAAAGGGGTTGATCTTCCCAAAGTACTGCCAAGCTGACCCCAACGAGGAGGGGTGAGGGGGGCTCCAGCAAGCCCTGGTTCAGGATCACCTGCGTTAGGTTTCACTGAGCAGACAGTGATCTTTCCACGCTTGAAAAGCTCAGATAATTTTGAATACACAGAAAGAAGCTATTTTAATAACTGATGATCTGTTGTAATAGCACACAGGTAGGACAGAGCGTCAAAGTTGTAGGTTAGTTTAAAAATAATTGTTTTCGTGTATTTTAGAATGATTGTCGCTTGCGTTCACCAAAGCCAGGATTAATGTTTTTGAAATGTTTATGAGAAGACTTTGAGGAAGGGATTGCAATTCTAATCCAAGGAGTACAAACGTGTGTTTAAGAGCTGGTTCTAGAGCGGGTTCCGGATCTATCTTTACTGTTCTAGAGCTGAGTCTAGATAGGATTCTGGGGTGTGTTCTAGATCACGTAATGGTTCTAGATCTTGCTCTATATAAGATTCTAGAGTGGGTTCTGGATGGCTTTATTGTTCTAGAGGAGCTACTAGAGCACTTTTATTGTTTTACAGATTATTCCGGATGTGATTCCAGAGCGGGTTCCCGAGCAGGTTCTAGATCACTTTTGTGGATCTAGATGGCTATGGTTCTAGAGCTGGTTCTAGGTGTTCATCTAGAGTGGGTTCTAGATAACACCATTATTCTAGCGATGATTCTGGGTCACTTTGTGGTTCTAGATATGCTTCTAGAGCTCATTCTAGATCACGTTATGGCTCTAGATTGGTTGCCCAGCAAGACTGTGGGTGCCCCATCCCTGGAGAAGTTCAAGGCCAGGCTGGACGGGCCCTGGGCAGGCTGCTCTAGGGGTTGGCAACCCTGCCCACAGCAGGGGGGTTGAAACTAGATGAGCTTTAAGGTCGTTTTCAACCCAGGCCATTCAATGATTCTATGATGATGTTGTTTATGGAGTGCCACAAAGGTAGGTAGTTGAAGCAAAGCCAATTATCTGTGGTTTGGAACCACTGCTAACCATACCAGCAAAAGTGGGGATCAGACACTGAAAATACCCTTTCTCATACTTGCCACTTCCCTGGAATACCTTTCATTTTTTTCTGATCTGTGTCATCCTTTGCCTGGGAGTGAAATCCTTCATGCATGTCTTGCGTTCTTCTCTTTCCAGGTTAAAGAACTCGTTCTTGACAACTGTCGGTCATACGAAGGCAAAATCGAAGGCCTCACAGATGAGTTTGAAGAGCTGGAATTCTTAAGTACAATCAACGTAGGCTTAACCTCAGTTGCAAACTTACCAAAGTTAAACAAACTTAAGAAGGTAAATAAAATGTCCTATGCTGTATCCCTCCCTCTTTGCGCTGTACCAAATGTAAAATAGTTGTTTGTATAAAAAACGTAATTTAGCTGGCCAAACTGTGTTGTGATACGTGTTTGCACTAAAAACTCAAGATGTTTATGTGCCTTTTAGCTCGAGCTAAGCGACAACAGAATCTCAGGAGGACTGGAAGTGTTGGCAGAAAAGTGTCCAAACCTCACGCATCTAAACCTAAGCGGCAACAAAATAAAAGATCTCGGTACAATAGAACCGCTGGTGAGTCGATGCGGTACGGGATGCAATCAAATCCTATTTTGTGATGAGTTAGACTTTCCAAGCCTGAAATACCTCTGAAGCAACTCCCAGTGGAGTGTCTTTGGTTCTCACCGGGGCTCCTCCTGCCCCAGGCTGTCACAATCCTGCCCCGGGGCTGTGCCTGCAGCCCGAGTGGCTGCTTCCCTCTAGTGGCTTCCCACGGCGGCGTGGGCTGTGGGTCTGTCTGCCAGACGCTCTGTTTGAGCTCGGTGTCTTTTCCCTGAAGTGCTGGGGCTCAAACAACCAGCCACCGCTTCTGCCCAGGGGTGCGGTGTGTGCTAGGGTGGCAGGGGCACAGCACCGTGTGCCTCCCTGCTGGGTTTGCTCGCTGCTGCTGGGCTTCCAACTCCTTCCTCCTGGTTTCCATCACCTCTCCTGCTCGTGGTCATTATACTTCTCATTTGAAGTGCTGAGATCAAGTTTGTGAGGTTGCCGTTCCGATTGTCAGTTCTGGTAGCGCTGTTTTCTGGGTTTTGGTTTGTGTGCCCTTTGCTCTCCAGAAATGATGTGTTTCAGCTCATTCTTTTTTCCCAAATACTTGCTCTTAAAATATCTCGAGGAGCAGTTCTCACGTGAGTCCATCTCGGATCTCCTTTCCCCACCAGAAGGGGAGAGCAGAGCGGTTAAACTCATGTAGCAGTTGGATGAGAGGATTGTAACTGCTCCCAGTTTCAGGCTTGTTGTTTCCTGGGTGTCACCATGGCTCTACACGCTAAACTCCAGAAGGGAGATGTGAGGCCAGGCTGGATGAGGCTTTGGGCACCCTGGGCTGGTGGGAGGTGTCCCTGCCCATGGCAGGGGGTGGAACTCAATGGTCTTTAAAGTCCCTTCCAACCCAAACCATTCTGTGGTTCATGAGACTTGATAAAAATCCTGAGCTTTGTGCTTTTATTGTTAGTACTTTGAAGTGCCATGGGCAGTGGAGACCACCTCCTCCTCCTTCAAACAAAAAAAAAAAAATTTAAACCAGGAATTGAATTCCTGCTCAATTTCTAAGCCTTTTCCAGACTGACTGGACTGGTGTTTGTTCTTAGCCTGGCCCCTCGCAGCACGTGTGATTTTGCACCGTTGCCTGTTTCCAGACTTGAGTCTTCTACTTGCGAGGTGCTGAGCTTGAGAGCACTCTCCACTCTCAGACCCCAAAGCAGCAGCGGCCAGGCATTGCAGGTTTCTGTTCCCCGCCAGTTTAGTCGGCAGAGACCAAAACGACCCTTTTGGGAAGCTCCTGAGCACGCTAGCTGTGCCGTTGCGTTCTCTGCTGTGTAAAGAATTATTGTAATACTGAACTTCAGAGACTTTTCTTTCTTTGCAGAAAAAGTTAGAAAACCTGAAGAGTCTAGACCTTTTCAATTGCGAGGTAACCAACTTGAACGATTATAGAGAAAACGTATTCAAGCTCCTCCCACAACTCACATACCTCGATGGCTACGATCGGGATGACAAAGAAGCACCGGACTCTGATGCAGAGGGCTACGTGGAGGGCTTAGACGACGAGGAGGAAGATGAAGATGGTATGTGAATTGTGCTACTCGGTGTACGTAAGTTAAAAGATTGATATGCTGGCTAGTACATGTGCTTCCAGCTCTGACTTGTTGGCAAGAGAAGGGTGTTCCCAGCAGCTCCTTCCTGACTGATGTAAAGGAGAAGTACCTCAGTGTCCTCTGAAGGAATGAGGGGAAAGGAGATGGGCAGGGCCTGAAAGAGCTACTTTCTCAGTCTTATCTCTAGTGAAAGATCGGGATGACAAAGAAGCACCGGACTCTGATGCAGAGGGCTACGTGGAGGGCTTAGACGACGAGGAGGAAGATGAAGATGGTATGTGAGTTTGTGCTACTTGGTGTATGTAAGTTGAAAGATCGATGTGCTGCGTTGGTATGTTTTGCTTCCAGCTCTGGCTTGCTGGCAGGAGAAAAGGGTGTCCTCAGCAGTCCTCCCAGCTGGTGTAAAGCAGAAGTATCTCTGTCCTCTGAAGGAAGGAGGGGAGATGGGCAGGGCCTGAAAAAGCTGCTTCCTCAGTCCTATCTCTAGTGAAAGGGTGGCAGAAGAAAGGGGCCAGGAGGAGGAGTAAGACACTGAAAGAGCGCAGGGGATGGTAAACCCCAGGGGATGAGGACAGGAGGGAGAAATGGGTAGGAAAGGATGGCGTGCACAGGCTGCAGTTTTCCAGGAACTGTGTGATGAGGGAAGCACGAGCAGTTGCGTCGAGCCTGCTGGAGAAGGGTAGGGTGGAGAACCAGACTGGGCATAGAAAAAAGCTGCTGAGGCAAGGAATGAAGTAAAGGAGCCGAGGCTTTTGTAGCTGCTCCGTGAGGACAAAATGAACTGGTTGGGATCAGGCAGAAGGGAGGAGAGTGTGTGTATTGAGCTGCCTGGAGCAAGCTCTGTGAAAGGCACTAATGAAGCACCAAGCAAGTTTTTAATGTTAGGAAAATGCACGGTGGGTCCCGCTGTGCTGTAGGTGCTGCTCTGCCTCCCCGGCAGCCCGCGCTCGGAGGCAGCCGTGTACCGGTCGGATGAGTGTCCGGCTGAGCCGGGGGAATTTGCTAGACTCTTCAAAGCCAGCTGCGCAGCAAAAGCAGAATAGCTGGACTTGCACTTTTCCCTCGAGCGCTGACTGTGAGCTCTGGGGAGAGGGGCGAGCGCTGCAGCAGTGCCTGGCAGCGTGCTGCATTCAGCAGGGACGGGTTCTCCTTGTCACAGCACAAGCCTGGGCCTGTGTTCAATGCATGAAAATGCTCCAAAACACCGTTCCTGCAGCATGAAAAAAACCAATATCTGGTTTGTTGCTTGGGCTAGTTGAATTTAATCTCTTTCCTCTTGAAAAGAAGATTGCAAACCCATCAGATGGATTGTGTGTGACCCCTTTGTGTCGCTCTGGAGGTGGAAAGCCGAGGGGGTGTCCCTTGGGGAGGGTTCCCAGGGCATGGTTGGCTGTAAAGTTCTGCTCCATCCCTGGTGGGAGCAGATGGACACTTGCAGATGAAGCGCCGCACGTGTCCCACGGGCTCAAAAATGCGCATTAGTAGTGGGAACTGGAGCAGCTGGAGATAAAGCAGTCCCGAGACTGCTGTGACTTGCTGTCACAGCCGCTGCAGCCCTGGAGCAGCTCAGAGCGTGGGTGCAGCTGCCACACTGCCCTGTCGCCAGGTTAGAGAGGCCCAGGACTGCATCTAGCCCTCTCCAGCAGCTGGGGCGCTGCCTTTGATTCTGTACTGCCCTTAGCAACGCTCCCAGTTTGCTCCTTGCGTTGATAGAGGTCACGTCTTGGGTGGCAGCGTTGGGAAAAAGTAAACTTTTAAATGTCTGAGTGGTTAATCTCGTTTGTACAGAAGAGGAGTATGATGATGATGCTCAGGTAGTAGAAGACGAAGAAGATGAGGAGGAAGAGGAGGAAGGGGAAGAGGAGGATGTGAGCGGAGAAGAGGAGGTGAGGATCTATGCAGTTAATAACGGGTGTGGAGTCAACGTTCTCTAACTGGGAATAGTTGGGCAAGAAATGCACCCAACCCTGGAGGCTGTTGGTACTTGCAGCCTGGGCTTGCTTTTTTGCTGGAGAAGCGTCCCAGCCAGGGGTGGTTTGAGGTGTGCCTGTCTATGAGCCAGCTGCCATCTAGTGACCACTGACATGAAATCATCCTGTTTATTGGGCTGATGTCAAAAATACTGCCAGGAACAGCTGCAGACCTGCTTTGTGGTGCCTTCCAAGGGCCGGGGTTACAGCCTCTGTGCAGCCGAGAGAGCGGTATGTGAATTGCTGCCCGTGTGCTCTCAGAGTGAGGTTTTATCTTGGGCACGTACCTTGTGATTCTCCAGGATGGGTAAATTGGGAGTGTAGCCCAGCTTCTGTGTGTGGGGTGTGCTGAGCCAGTCTGCTGAGCCTTCATCGTTAGTACAACCGCTGGGAAAAGGGGATAAAATCTGACTGTAGGACGTCGTACTATCGGCTGTCCAGCCAAACAATTGTAGATGCTTAACCACCGCTCCTGGAGGGTCGGTCAGCCTCCTCTCCAAAGGCGCTGGAGGTGTCTCGTTGTGTTTTAACTCCATCTGCCCCTGGACGTGCCCCTTCTCCTACTGACCAGCCATCGAGTTGCACTGAACTCGGGGCATCATCACAAAACACGCACCTACGTGTCAGCGTGAAGGATAAAACTGTTTTCTCGCTGGACACTTGAAGCTCGAGTGGCTGCTATGATTGCTTGTGATTTTCTGCAATGAAACTTGGGCCAGAGTCCAGTTATACTGTAGCAAAAAACTGCACTTATATAAGTGCGTGGGAAGCGTCTGCCTTTTTGTTTGGTAAGATGCTTCAAGGACTTGCTGTTGTAAAATGCTCTTGGATGTTGCCAAATTGTGAAAGGTCCTACACTGAAAGAGATATTTTTTTTTTTAATCCTTCCTTTTTTTTTTTTTTTTTTTTTTTTTTCTCATTCCAGGAGGATGAAGAAGGCTACAACGATGGCGAGGTAGATGACGATGAAGATGAAGAAGAGGCCGGTATGGCAGTAATCCAGTTTTTGCTGAAGATAAAATGATGATAATTTAAAAAAAAAAAGTAAAATACCATTTTCTAAAAAGCAGGCTCATGGTTGTATTCCTTTGATAGCGAGCCAGTTGCTAAAGTAGAAGCTTGTTGAACTTGTTCAACTTCTCAGCAGCATGAGGGAGCACTCATATAATTCACGTTGTGTTTTATTTTCTAGATGAAGAACGGGGACAGAAGAGAAAACGAGAACCTGAAGACGAAGGGGATGAAGACGACTAAACTGAATAACCTATTTTGAAAATTTCCTATTGTGATTTGACTGTTTTTACCCTGTATTTCCCCTCCCCACACCCCCAAACTTTTTTTTTTCTTCTTTTTTTTCTTTTTTTTTTTTTTTTCTGATTGTAATGTTGCTGTGGGAACGAGAGGGAGAAGCAGACTGGGTGGGCAAGGGAATAAAATACTATTTTTACTGCCACTCCTCCTCCTATTCATTTTAAATTTTTTTTTTGTCCCTCTCTTAGTCCCTGTAACTGCAATAGTAAGTATAAACCAAGTGGTAATTTGTTTCTTATTAGTGGAGTGGATAGTTTGACATCTTTTAAAAAAAAAAAAAAAAAAGACAAAAAAGTTGCAGATCAGTGGATGATACCCCAATACCCATACTGTGTTCTGAGAGAGCTGGAGAGCCTTGGTGGTTGGGATATTTCCTCCGCTGCCAGTCACTAAATACATTGTAAAGGATTTTTTTGGGGGATGCTGCAAATCTAGGCGAAGCATCCCTCCGCAGCAACGGGTGTGAGAATGGCATATTGATAAAGTGATTTCTTTGTTGCCTGTCCGTGAATGACTGCCATTTTCAGCCGATGCTTTCCCTGCTTTTGTAGGTACCTTTTCTTTTGCTGTTTGTAAATAGTGACCAAATGTTTTTGTTGGGGCTTTTTTTTTTTCTTTTTTTTTCTTTTTTTTTTGGGGTGTTCCTTTGGATCTGGTTTGTGGGGTGAATTTGCAATCCCCCCCCTGCCCTTCCCCACCCTGTGTGTTGTGTGTTTTCCTTTCTGTTTGTTTTTGGGGGGTTTTTTTTTGGCTAGGGTATAGCCAATACACTGAAAATGGCAGGCATTTAAATATATATATAAATATATATAAAAAGTGTTCCTAATTCCTGAGTTACTAGTGAAATGAATTTGACAATTGTAATAAAAAAATGTTTCAACCCTTTTAAATAAGGTGTGTACTATTTTGGTCTGTAATATATAACACCTAGTCAATTTTAAGTGATGAGAAACTACTTCCACTTGTGCTATATACTTTGAAAATTTTTACAAACCTAAATCCAGGAGGCAGTTCAGCATGTAGGGTAGGAGGTTTCTTTTCATACACTCAAGCACGAGATACTAATACAAAATTGTATTTTCTTACCTAGTGGAAGTCAGTAAAATGACTGAAAATACCTAGTGAATGTACAGTTTTACTTTCATATCCCTCTTTAAAATAGCTTTAGAAGTGACTTGTATTTCCTAGTCAATATTTCATCTGTATAAATACATTTGCAACAGTTTTTTTTTTTTTCCCCCAGAAGAGCCAAACTTTGAGTTTTATGTCTGTTTGTCATTGATGAATTTCAATAAATCTTTTTATACAATTTTTTCTGTGGCTTATTTGAGTCAAATGGGCCACTGGGAAGGCGTCGCATACCTTTTTAAAAAGGCATTTACGAAGCTATTCCGGTAAAGTCCCTGATATTTTTAGTAGCTTGATGATACGTTTTGCTCTGTAAGAACTACTCTTAGCCATCGTTGGGTGAAACCAAGGGAGAGGTTTTGGCTTTCATGCAAATAACGGTATGCTGTTTCTCTTTCAGAATGAGGTTTTTTCCCTGTGTTCCCAGCATGATTGTCGCAGTTAAGCATTTCTGCTGTTTCATCCTATCCCTGTTCATCCAGGCACAGAAGAAAGAACTCGGGATTGCCCTCGTCCCAGCGCGGTGCTGCGGCTCGGTGCGCGAGTGCTGGGTTCGTATCTGCAGGAGCTTTGGTGCCTAAGGGTTGTCTGCCGTGACTCACGGCCAGCCCAGAGCCCGATCCTCCGCGTTTTCCCCTCTTGGGAATGAGTTGGGCATTAAAGGTGAATGGCGGAGCAAGGAGCACATATGCTGTGCTTAAAATGAAGATCCTGTGCCGTGCGAGAGCATCGGAAGCTGTGGAGGATCATGTATTTCTTCTTCACTGGATCTCTCTGGAAAAAAACTTTTTTTTTTTTTTTTTTTGCTAGGTGGGGAACTATGCTATCCTGAAGCGTTTGTGCAGGATGTTTTTTTTTTTTTTCCAGAGGAAATACAACTGCACAAACTGTTCCCAGCCAGGATCTGCCGCTGTGAAACCGAAACCATGAGCAGGCAGAGCAGGGTCAGGCTCCTGCAAAACAGAGCAGCCGCCAGCCCCTGGTAAGGGACAGGGACAGGGACAGCAGCACCGGAGCTACGACCCAGCAGAGCCCATTCATCACTCTAAACCAGATTTCAGACTTCACTTCGGCTTTATGCTGAGTAACTTGGTCTTCCAAAGCCACAGCTTTTTATTTGAGCTGCTAGAAGGAACCAGCCGCAGCTGGACTGGACCTTCGCTGCACCATGAGCCCCTGGAGGTCCCAGGGACACTGCAAACGAGGACGCCCAGATGAATGTCCCCTGCAGATGCAGCAACACCAGGCTCACGCCGTGATGCCAAAGGGACACTTGGTTTAAACTTTGTCACCCAGGGGCTGTAGAGAGCCACCTCTGGAAGCATTCAGGAGCCTGCAGCTCCTCACCCTGGTAAGCAGCGAGTGGCCCAGGTGTCATTTAAGTGACTCGACTCTTGGTGCTGTTAATTGTTTCAAAGCTTGCTTTGGAATTAATTAGCAAAATGGCAGCAGAAAGACCTTTGCTACCCGTGCCTGGCGTTTTCTGCTCTCCGTGTGAGCGCTGTGCTGGCTGCTGAAGCTCTGAGCCCCTGGGAGAGGAGGGAGAGGCAAGAGGGGGGGGACAGATGCCTGGTAATAGGAAGGTTTTTGTGTGCTGGGAGGGGGGAAACTAGGTGGCTTCTGCCTGCCTGCTGCCACTGGAAACAAAAATCAGGTTTGCCTGATGTGGATGATCTCATAAATCTCCTATTTCGCAGGGATATAAGCACATGCTGAGAACCATGGGCTTGTTTTCCCGAGCGCTCTGTGCGTCCCTAAGCGCTGGCTAAAGATACTCAGCAACTTGTGAGGATTCTTATCGACTTACCAACTCTTGGAAAAAACCCAAACCCCGGTATTCTGTAACAGTTCAGCTGGAAAACCCAGGTAGAAGCACTGTCAGAAGTGAATAATGGGAGAGCTGGGCTCATTCAGATGCCAGGGTTTTGTGTCGCTTGGCTCTCTCTGCTCTCAGTTTGCCTTTTAACCGCACGGTGATTCGAAGAGCCCCGGTCGTGCCGCAGCCCAGGGACAGGGACCGTGGGGACAGAGCCGGGGATTTTCCAGCTGGGCAAACTGTTCTCATGTGTGCATTCATCCTTACCTGCAGCATGAGATTAGCTTTACTTGGAGCTCGCTGGGTCCTGGGGGAAACCTGGAAAAGCAGAGCCCTCCCATGGCTCCTGTTTCAGAGCAGTCTTGAGTTTCTTCCTGGGGTGTTTTATTTTTCCTTTCCATCCTGAGCCTGTTCTAAAGCTCAAACTACCCCAAATGTCCCGCTGGGGCTTTTCCAGCCTTGGTTGGGACCCTCTTCCCAAAGGAAGCCTCTCTCCAGTGCTCTCGGGGCTGCGCGGTGCCTCTCGATGAGCGCGCTGGGAGCAGGATGCTCTTGGGGCAGAATTGTTAGTGCCAAGCGGAACGCATGGGGACTGCACATCCCCATCGTCCTGATGCCACCCTGGCCTGGCTGTTTGCGTTCCTGGCACCCTGAGGACGGCTCTCCGTGGCTGATCTGCTGATGCTTTCGGGTACCTGCACAAAGCAAGGGCGCAGGACTGGCGAAGGTCAGGAAGGCTTTCCGAGCCCAAAGAATTGTCAACATGCTCCAGTTATCCCAGAGGATGTGAGTGCCGGCTCTGGTAAGCCAAGGCTCAGTCTGGGCTCTGCAGCAGGTCCCCCACCATTCATTTAAATGCTATTTCCTTAAAACTGAGGAATTTGGGAGAGTCAGGGAAAGCTCTTCCTTCATCCTGCTCCCCAAGGTGGGCAGCGACCTGCTCGACCATGTACGGATTCGGGATCGCTTTGAATTGAGGTTTGGGTGTGCAGAGGCAAACCAGCGGGTCCGCAGGCAGCTGTACCCACGGAGCATCCTTGCCCAAAGCGCAGCCCTGAGCCCGTGCTAGTCTCGGGTCTTACTCGGGTTGGTATTAAATCCCTGCCCTGGTTCCCTGCAGGACAATCCCTGCTCGGACCAGGACTCTGCCGGTTGTCTCCAAGGATGTCTTGTGTTTCAGGGAGGATGAGTCATCCCGTGCTGAAATGTAGAAATCCCCGATGCTGACAGCATCTGCAGTCCCCGCCGTTCAGGGAAGAAATGCACCGCAGAGCGTTTGAAAAACGAGACTTGATGAAGGATCCAGCTGCACAGAGCTCACCCTGGTGTGACAATAACCATTTCCCAGCTTTCCGGAGGTCACGTCGGCTTTAGGGGTTGCATCAATGTGCCCATACACCCCCACCCGCAGCCGCCGTGCCGGCTGGGCAGAGGTTTTCAGCCGTTGCTCCTCCCGTATAATCGGATAATGTCGGCTCTGGCTCAAGGCTGATGGCAGGTGGGTCTGTTGGTGGGGGGGGATTAACGCTGTCGAGGGGTGAGCACAGGGTGGGACAAGGGCTGGAGTCCAGGTACGTCCGTGTGTGGTTCAGGAGCTGTGGTTATCACTCCCCTTTAACTGGGAAACATGGGGAGTGATTTTCCATCTGAGCATCTCCCGTGAGCCCTTACTGGTGCTTCTCCAGGTGGATTTTGATGCTGGTCCCTTTAGCTGGAAAGTTCTCTCCCCAAACAAGTGCTTGGTCCGGATACTGTCACCGCATGCCTTCCTCCATCAGCTGCTGCTGTCACTGCTGGTTCGGCTCCTTCTGCCCAGAGCCGATACAAACGTGGGGAATAATTTTTTTGGCAAAACTTTTAACACTTTCTGGTTGGAGTTTTTATTTTTTCCATCACACTTGGCACTCGCCAAACATGAGTGGAAAAGGGAGACGGCAGCAGAGGCAGCACCAGGTGAGTGTCTCGCCCTGGACATCTACCCCTGGGGATGCTGCAGAACATCTGGAGGGGCCACATCTGGCTGCAGCGGGTTTGTCCAGGCATGGCTGTCGGTCCTCACAACCAGGGGGATGTGGCACGTGGCACGTGCCCGGTGCTTGCCAAGATGCCCAGAGAAGCATCCATTCGCTGCGCAAATCCTGGTGCAGTTTTGGCTCCATTTCAGCACCAATATTCCCCTTTTGGAGGGTCCCCGAGTGTGTGGCCAGAGCTGCTGAACGAAGCGGGCCAAGTCCTGTGAGTACAAAGCACCCCCGATTTTAAGGATGTCAGGAAAGGGAGGGACCTGCATCATCCCCAGCAAATTGATGGGAAACTCCCATTTAATTAAAATAAAACCCATAGCGGCTTCTCCTCTGCCTGTGCTTGATTTTTACATTTCAAAAACCAGATCTTCTGTCTCCATCTATAAATTCAGGGTTTGTTTTTGGTTTTGTTTTTTTTTTTAATCACCAGCCATCTTTTCAAGTAGGCACTCAGAAAATGTTGGAAAGCAGAGAATTAACAATAATCCCGCAGCTAGGAAGCGTGCAAGGAGGCCAAGCCTCAAACAAAGCCAAACCTCCAGGAAGCAGAAAGTAGGTCAGGCTGATAAGGACGAGCACAGAGGGACGGCGTGAATATGGAGGGGAGACACAAAGTAGGAAAGAAACCACCCCCTGGCCCTGTTTGAAGAAGGAAGGGGCTGTCTGCTGCGGCCAGCTGGGAGCTTTAAGCCTTTTTCCTTAAACCCTGTTACCCCCCGAGATGTCAGCGGGGATGGAGAGCTAATTGCAATTAGCAGCAGGGCAGGAAGGGTGAGACCTCAGCCTGGGGTGGGAAGGGGATGGCTGGGGAAATGCTGCAGATTAATCCCATGGTTGGGAATTGCTGGGGCTGGGTAAAGATCCTGGAGGATAAAGTCCTGGAGAGTAAAGGAGCAGGGAGCGGCTGGGAGGCTTTAAAGAAGGATGGGAGGAAAAAACTGGGAGGTTACAGAGCCATTGGTCTCATTCAGACCCTGGAAAATATTGCAAATGGCCCAAAAGCATCTAAAAAACCCCAGAACGGCACCACGGGCTCGGCACAAGCAGGTCCGTGCAGTGATGCAGGACTGCACCCCGCTGCACAGGGCACAGCACCCCCCTCGAGTCCAGAGGTGCAGCAGCGCAGCGAATCCAGTGCTAAAATTGGATGTATCGAGTGCCCCCCAAATGGGCTTTTCTGCTTTAAATAGCTCCCAGATGGTGCAGGAGGAAAGGGACATCTCGAGCTGTCACCAAGAGAGGGGACGTCAGGAGGAACGGTGCAAGAGGAGGAGCAGCAAGAGCCTCCCAAAGGGTTTGCCCGGGAAACTGCCAGATGGATGATGCAGAATTTGGGTGAATCCCAAACATTTTGGGAGCCCTGGGAGCATGCACTGCAAAGGAATGCTGCACACCAGCACCTGGGGCCGCATCCTGTGCCCGCCACCTGCGCACCCTGAGCCGTCCCCGTCCCCTGCCGCCGCAGCTGGATTGGTGCTGATGGGTGCAGAGATGCTAATTGGCTCATTAATCACCACCGCCCGCCGCTGGCATTGGGCTCATTGCGCATCGATTCGGGGGGGGTTGGAGAAATGTTGGCTCTTCCCTTACACGAGGTAATTCAGTGCAGTAAGTCCCCCAAACCCCCTTTTGCAGAAAGCCACGAGACATCGATAACCTCCAGCAGGACCGAGCCGCTGCCGCTCTGCGCCCAGAGCCAAGACGTGCTCAGGAAGTCGTTTCTCCTTCCAGTGCTGAGACACGATGAGCCCAGGAACCTCCAGCCCTGATGCCAAACACTAACGCATCCCTCAGCACCCAGAAACGGAGGAAGGAACACTTGAAGGAACACTGAAAGTTCTGTTTCCATCCCAGCATCCCCATCGCTGTGCCCTTGCCATGCGCCGGGGCTGGTCCTGGTGCAGGGGCTTGGGAGAACCCTGGGGATGG
>NW_010113259.1:0-40559 GCF_000699245.1 Pterocles gutturalis | reverse complement strand
CTAATAGAAAATCTATTTTGATTAAGCATATTATGTACTAGCATGTTTCAAGTCCAAAAAGCAGTAACCTACATGAAGGAAATGTCCAAAATGTCCCAAAATGTCCTTTCCAATTTATATTATTAACTTTTGTTTTTTAAGTTCACAAGTCCAAAAAGCAGTAACCTACATGAAGGGAAAAGTAAATCCCAAAATGTCCTTTCCAATTGATACTGTTAACTTTTTGCTTTTTAAGTTCATGCTTTACTCCCTTCTAACCAACAACATTAATTCTGTGGGCACTAAATTTGGCCACCTCAGCAAAGGCAAAGAAGAGAACAAGACAAAAACAACTCTGTGACTTGATCGGTGCCATCCTCCCTCCAAAAGCCCTAGGTGGCAATACCTAACTTAGGCTTTACATGACTCTTACATTTTCATCTTGTGTCTAACAGACCATAGTGCCAATGCAGTACGAAACCCGGATGTCTTGCGGGCTCGTCAAAGGTCACGCGTACTCTCTCACAGCCGTGGAAGAGGTACGTACGTGCAGTCCCTTTCCTCCAGTTATGGGGAGCTGCGGTCTACACTGGCCTACAACCATGCATGTAAGCTATGAGGGGGGAAAAAAAAAGCAAAACAAATTATGAGCTAAGGAAACAAAATTTATATTTAAATAGATTAAAGTCTTTTGGAGAAGTAAACCTGTCCAAGGTTTGGCTTTCTGGGGAAATGGATAGTCTACCATGGTCTCCTTGGGCAAAGGTGGCCACAGGTCAGGCTGGGCGATGGCCCAGGAAAGCACCATCACAGAAGGAGCTGGTATCAGCAATTTGACAGGCAGAATGTTTCCTTTTGAACCTACCCTCAGTCTATTCTTATTCCATTCTTTTTCAATTAGACAACATTTAAAGGGGAAAAACTACGTCTGGTAAGGCTGAGAAACCCCTGGGGGCAGGTAGAATGGAATGGACCTTGGAGTGACAAGTGAGTAAAATGGAGTTTCATGTGAGTTGAAAAAAAAATAATGCGGCTTTATTTGCTCTTATGCAGCTTGTGCATGACATTTAACGATGAGGTATCTGGATTGTCTTTGCTGTAATTTTGACACATGTACTTTGAGGTTTATCCTAGTCGAGTGCTTAGCTGAAGCTGTAAAAAGAAGAGTACCTAAAAAATAATATATTAATGGGTCTTTAATCAATGGAAATGAAGAGACAGCCCAGTCAATCTGGTTTTACTGTCTAGCAAGATCAGCAATGTCCATTTTCAAAACAGGATGTGACAGCAGAAAAATCTTTTGAGTTATGGAAGAACTAGATGAAACAAGATGTCAGTACATGAGCGAGTTTGGATAAAGCATCTCACTAGGTTTTACTAAATGGAATTTCAATAGCTAATTGAAATTAGCTCCAGCAATGAGAGTCAGCAAACACTTTTGTCTTCAAGCTAAATAAAATGAGCACAGTTCAGCAGATTTTTCAGGGCTGCTAAGAGGAAGTCTGGAGGGAAGGCAGAGAGGAGTAGGGCAATTGCTTCTTTATTTGGGCCTGTGGAGAGGAGGGTAGCATTGTACACAAATGGTTGCAAGTGTCACAAAGGAAAAATGATATGGATGTAGCAAGATGACTCTTGACTTTCCATTCTACGAGCCTTACAGTAAAGACTAGAAATTTTAATGAAAACTGTATTGCAAATCATATTCTAACTTGTGTACCCTTTTGAAGGTCAGAGGAGTGGAACTTTGTTAATGAAGCAGAGAAAGTCCGCCTGCAGCACAAGATTGCTGAGGATGGGGAGTTCTGGTGAGAGTATCAGTCAAAACCTGTGTTTCTCTAGGAGATACGCAACTACAACAAAAATTAACCACACTGCACTACTTAAATATGCTAAAACCGTTGCAGTAATCCCTGTTTGCCTTCATATTCCCAATAAACCCTGCTCCGTGATCCCATCATTCTCCCACCAGGGTTTATGGAGTGCCACCAGCACAGTACTTCTAATTATGCCACACCCCTTCCTACGTACCATCCTCTCAGCCCAGCACCTCCCAGTTTGGAGCTGTACCAAGTTGCGCCAGTGGAGGTTTAGGTTAGATATAAGAAAAAATTTCTTCACTGAAAGAGTGATCAGACATTGGAACAAGCTGCCCAGGGAAGTGGGAGTCACCATCCCTGGAGGTGTTCAAGAAACGTGTAGATGTGGTGCTTCGGGACATGGTTTAGTGGGTTAGGTGGTGTTGGGTTGACGGTTGGACTTGATGATCCTTGAGGCCTTTTCCAACCTTAATTATTCTGTGATTCTATGATTCTATGATTCTAATTGACCAACCAGCAGGCACAATGCACTAGGAAATCATGGCACTGTCACTGCAATCTTGCCCTGGTAGTGGCAGTAAGATAAATCACCCTCCACCTCACCAAGATCTTTCAGACAACCGCCCACCAGGTAAATCCATTTGGGCTCAGTTTCCCCTCAATTCCTCCAGGATATCATTTGAAGATTTCATGAGGTACTTCACAAAACTTGAGATCTGTAACCTCACACCTGATACTCTGGAAGCCGATAAGCTCCAGACTTGGACCGTGTCAGTCAACGAAGGGCGCTGGGTGAGAGGCTGCTCCGCTGGAGGTTGCCGCAATTATCCAGGTGAGCAATGGAGCTTAAGAAAGATAAGGGCTCTTTGATGGGGACTCTATTAGACCCCACCAGCTAAGTCATACCACAGCCTGATCAGTGCTTGGCCATAGGAAAAGTCTTGCTTCCTCAGTGGACAAGGCACACAATTTTGTAGCTGGAAACCTTCTGTCACTAGGTTTGTGACAGCACTCCATGAGCCCAAAAGGCAGGCCTGGCAAAGAGAAATCATTGTTCAAATACTTCACAGTGCCCCAAGTATGATAAGAGAGATCAATTTCACTCTAACAGTTAGACTTCACTTGGGAAATCCACTTTCTGATAGCTTTAGGCACTTTGGAAATTTGTCAGGTGCCAATTCTTCATTTTACATCCTCCTTTGCTATGCATTTTTGTTAGAACTATGTAAAACCCATAACATGTAAAAAAAAAAAAAAAGTATTAGCCCAATTTTTACCTGTCCCTCAGGAGCTACAGGCAGGGAACTTAAAAGTTCTCTTTGATCATGAATATCATTAGAAAACTGAAGCTTTACATGTTTGCTTTGGGTTGTTGGTGGGATTTCACAGACACATTTTGGACCAATCCCCAGTATCGCTTGAAGCTCCTGGAGGAAGATGATGATCCTGAGGATGAAGAAGTTGTCTGCAGCTTCCTTGTTGCACTGATGCAGAAAAATAGGAGGAAAGAACGCAAGCTGGGAGCCAACCTGTACACCATCGGCTTTGCCATCTACGAGGTACCAGCTCTAGACTTTGTTCTTAGCTCTGTGGTTGCACATCATGACAGTATGCATTTACCAAGAGAGGCACTGAATCATTCAGCCTGGCTACGTCAATTGCAATTTTTACTTTGCAAGAAACTCAGGGGAAACCTGAAAGAGAGGAAGGAAATCCAAGGTTTTGTAACCATTCAGCCCATAGTAACCTCAGGGTTTACCCCATCTATAAGAAACACACTTTTTAGGCTTTTATGGTGACCTAATACCAGATTTTAACGTATTCTTTCCCATATATTCTTCAGTCTCTCTTTCATCCTTGCGGAAACTAAACATTTCATTAACAGAGTAGTGTAAAAAAGAAAACAGACATCCAAGATGCATACAATTATGTAGCGACTAACCTCTGTCCCTGCTACCAACTTCACAAAGTCAATCTACTCAGTCCCTTGCACAAACATATTTATTTCAGATCTTAGTTGTTCTCATGCAGATCCCACAAAATCAAAAAAGAAAGAAATTGCTTATATAATTATTCCAAGTTTGGGCATTTACTGGCTGCGTCCCCAGAAGTCTATGTGAACACCCTTCTGTATGATCTGTAAACAAGCAGACTCACCTAGAAGCTCTGACTGTTTCTTCTCTTTGTTTCTCCCTAAGGTGCCCAAAGAGGTATGAGCAGAACGGAGGCAGAATGACATCTGGGTGTATGCTCAGAGCTAGTGTTACTGTTGTGCCTGGCTGTAAGTCAGCAGGAAACTGTCCAGTCAAGTTTGTTTTCAGGGGTGTAACAGAAGTGAAACTGCTAACCTTTCTGCTTTGAGCGTTTATTAGTAACACTTTGCAAGAAATTTTTAATTCCTTCTCACTCACACCCTGTTTTCAGCCTCACCTTTCCCTTAGTCCTTCTTTTCTAATCATATGTGACCTGGCCACGGCTTGCACAGCTGGTCAGTGAGCAGAGGCTGCAGGCAGCAGTGTCAGCAAGCGCTTTGCCATTGTGCCCCATGCAGAAGTGCCCTAAACCACTGCCATGTCCTCCTGCAAATAACACCAATTGCCTATATCCTGCAGCCACAGAGTCTCCTCTATAGTCTCAGAATTTGTTTGGAAAACAAATGGTATTTTCAGCCATTGAAGAAATTGTATGAAAAGTACACAGATCAAGTTCTTCTGAGCCTGCCGGTAGCTGAATCATTGGCATCACACATTTTGCAAACAAGCTCACCTGAAGGCTACATGAAGATGACGGTCTGAACGTTGCCTTTGCTGACTGGTTTACAGGTGGTTATTTCTGCAGCAAACAGCTTACAAGTGTTCTTAGCCCACAATTCTTAATTTTAATATTTGAACCAATGCAACATTTGATCATCAAGTTTCTTTAGATACATCTGTATCTTCAGATATAGAATTAATGTTTTGTCCAGGCAAGGACACATTTCCACTGAAAGCACCTTCACCCTACCGCATGGTGTGCGGGAGTTTCCATATACCATTCCTGGCCATGCCACCTTCCAGGGAAAGCAGCTGAACTTTGGTTACACACAACTCAGCATCCAACAAAACAGTCCGACAAAAGTGCTTTCACACCAGAAATCAGCCAACTCCAGGCAGGCCCTGGAGCAGCCCTCAGAAGCCAACTAGACCCAGCCAGTAGCAACTTACAGGTCACAGATTCCATATCTGTTCCCAGCTAACATCCCTCACAGCTCCCTGCTTGCTAAGCTGCCGCTTCATTTGTGTTTTCTGTCCCGACCACTTACTGCCTGCATGACAAGCCACCTGGGGAACAGCTAAGACTTTCTTGAAGACAAAATGACCCATTTGTTCTGCAGATGCATGGCACTAAGCACCACTTGCAAAAGGATTTTTTCCTCTACAATGCCTCCAAAGCTAGAAGTAAGACCTATATAAACATGCGAGAAATCTCTGAGCGCTTCCGGCTGCCTCCCAGTGAGTACGTCATCATCCCATCAACGTATGAACCCCACCAGGAGGGAGAATTCATCCTGAGGGTCTTCTCAGAGAAAAGAAGTCTTTCAGAGTAAGTTGCAGATCCATTCCTCTGTCTGCAAATGTGGAAGTGAGCTCACTAGTCTGATACAGTCATCTTCCCAGTTTGCTACACCCTGCTTTTAATTTTCTTAACCTCATTAGAAACTCCAAGCTGCAAATGCATTTCTCCAAGCTTCCTTGATATTCTAACAAGAGCCTGCTTTGAATTGTCTTTGGAGAAGCTTACTACTTGAAGGATATCCTTTGTAAACATACCATCACCAATTTTTAGCAATTGAACCTGTTGGGTTTTTATTGCTGTGTGCCACTGGCTGAAGTTTTGGCCAGAGAGATCATTGAACCAGTTCTCATTTCCATCATGAACGAAACACAGAAGTGGGAAGTTATTTCTTTTCCATCCTGCTTTTCAACTCGTTTCCCAGAGCTCAGCAAATCACAGCCAGTGGCACTCAGGCCAAACAGCTTCTGCTTTACTCCCAGCTGTGAAAGCTCAGTGTTATCGAGGCTCTTCAGAGGAGTAAACCAGGCACCAGTGCTCCTGGAAGTGGTGCTTGGGCTGCTCAGCTCAAACTGGGAAAAAGCCACATCTGGAGCCTGCAGCTCCAATGGAAGCCAGCCCACACCTCAGGCTGTTTGGAAAGTTGAAGTGGCTGCTTACAAACCTGCTACAGAAACAAGTGGCACCAGCAGCAGTCACTTTCCTGATATCTTAAATTCTGCTTTCTTCTAGGGAGGTTGAAAACATGATTGAGGCAGAGCGTCCATCGGTAAGTACTGCCCCGGGGCTCTCTGTACACTAATAGGGGTAGGGAAGGGAAGAGCATCGCATCTGGGGAAACCTACCGCAGGAAACCCTTTGCAGCCACATGACAACTCCTTTAGCATAAATTCCCACATTTTCTCATCAAGATATTTTTATTAACACCTGCTTTATATACACTACCTTCTGATTTGTTCAGGCCAAAATCTTTTGCCAGATTTGAAATCTGCTCCTGGTGTAAAGAAGCTGGATGCTAAGCATTGCCTTTGCCTCCATCAGTGGAGATTATTCATTTACCAGGGGAGGCTGAGCTCTATGCTCCAAAATGCTTTGTGAAATTGGCAACTCAGCTAATAAGTTAAAAAAGTACCTTATTTTGAAGTATATGCTTTCCAGAAAGGGATCCTAACGCTACACTGATTCACACTAGCATCCATGACAAGCTCTAACTCTCCAGCCTGCAGTTTTACATTATCTTTGTGGGAATATACTAGAGCTAACAAAATAGTTAGTCTTAGAAAAAAGAAACTAGAGGAAATGCTCTTGGACAGAATTGAGCTCCGTCAAAGCTTGCTCAGGAGTGTTCCCCTTTCCTTTGCTGACATGATAACAAAATATCTGTCCAAATCTGGTGGAATTTAATTGCCACTTCAGCTAACTCTGATCTGTGGGCACAGAAGTCTCCACTGCACTGATGGGTTAGGAAGAAGAAAAGGAATAGTCAGAGCTAAAGGTGCAATAGAGATTTTATTCAAGCAGACAAAGCCCCAAATGAAACAGGACACTGTTTTACTATGGTTTCTGCAATTTCTGTCCTTCAGTATGCAATTTTTTGGTGGGTACAGTTTTCTCTTGTTTTTGGAGATTCGAAAACTATATGAATATAGGAAATGGGAAAAAATTGTGTGAATATAGGAATGGGAAAAATAAATGTGAGAAAGGGCAGGAGAAAAAATAAAACTTTACCATCAGATCTGTATAATCTGGGTAAAATCTATAATTCTGTTGAGAAACACTTTAAAATTTTTGTCTCTCTTTGTACAGAAGAAGAAAAAGGGCAAGGTAGGTACTTCTGCAATGTGCTGAGTCCAAGGTAAAGGGCACGTGCAATGCATGCCGCAGGAGCAGAGTTCCTTGGTATCACTGATACTACCTGGAAACTCTGCATCTGGAAACTGACCCAGTTAATGAAGGGCACTGGAAGAGAGGCCACTTGCAGACAGCAAAGATTTTGTTTTCCTACAGTAAATTCTAATGAAATAGCATTAGCATCACATACCCCCCTCCCTCAAGCAGGTGGCAAAAGCGCAGCAGGAACGTCTCAGCTTTACAAGCTTGATCTTCGGGGTTGCTCAAACTGCCCTTCCTGCCTGTCCCCCCACAGGCACCCCAACACCCTGTTCTAGTGAAAAGCCCCCTTTCTCCAGACACGTGCCCTTGTGTTTGCTTTCTATTGCCTAGTGCAGCTGCTCCTCTTTCCTGAGGTTTCTGGTCAACAAAGATCAGGATTCTCCTTTTGATTCTACACAACACATTTAGGACCTTGAAAATGTACTCAGGCATTTTAATCTGAAAACAGGCTGATTGCAATTAATACCCCAGGGTAACACATTCACATCTTGTAGCCGTTTTCCTTAAGTAAACTGAAACAGAACAATTGCACGTGGCTGCTTATAGCTGAATGCTCCAATAATTAATACAGAGAGAGAACATATGCGTCTCATAGCTAACCAGCTCCTACACAAATACTCCTTTTCTATGTAGGATTCAGATTCTGCTTTCAGCACTATTGTCCTCCATGGACAAGGGCAAGTTCATCAGTTTAACTGAGAATCAAGAATCTGGGTGGCTTATTTCATTTAAACAAAAAAGAAAAAGTAACTTTTGAACAGTTACTGGCTTTCTGAACAGGAAAGCTAGATTGCGCTTGTTTGCAGACAGACTTTTGCAGCTTGGTTTTTAGCATGAGGAGAGCAGTAACTTCAGAAGTCCACCCATGTCCCACTCCCTTGTTTTTTCTTCTTCTTTTCTTTCATTCACAGCTCTGGCTTCTCTGGTCATGCTCTCAGGGGCGGGAGCAGTTGTTGCATGCGCTTTGCCACAGAAAGCTTGTCGCCAAATATTTTCCCTTCCACTATTTCTTGTGTAATTTCCACTTCTCTTTTGCTCTCTTCCTTCTTCTCCTTCTAGCCTATCATCTTTGTTTCTGACAGAGCAAACAGCAATAAGGAGCTGACAGCAGACGAAGACGCTAAAGACGGTGAAAAAACCCACGTAGATGAGAAAAAGGTTTCTGCAACAAGTGGCGAGGGGGAAAATAGGGCTGGGGCTGGCTAGCGTGGAAGAGTGGCTGGGGAGAGCACAGGGATGGGACAAAGAAGTATCTTAAGGGAGATGGGAGAGTTAACAGCTTTTTGTCAGATCTTAGAGTAGCTGTTTTAGATGAGCCTCATGAGCATGAGTGAACAGAGGCTATCCCTTCAATTATTTAACACCTTTGCTGGAGGATGTAGTTTCCTGAAGGCAGCTCCTGGTTCCTCTCTCAAGCGAGCATCCTGGCTGAGAGAGATCCCTTCCCCACGAGCAGCCCTGTGAAGGGGTACCTGCTTTACACAGGGCACACGTAGAAATCGCATCCAAGGGGCTCCAGGAGCTCCTGGTCATGACCCCAGCCTCTCCCTGTTACAAATTACACATCCCTATACCTGTCCCTGTTGGCTAGAGGAGAAAAGAAGGACAAGTAAACCCAGGAGCTCCTGCACCCGTCCTCTTCTCTCACTACCAGAGAGGAGACCAGGGTAGCGAATCTGGAGTTTCTGCCTGCAGGCGGGTGAGGGACATGCAATGCAGCAGCCAGATCCTCAGAATTCAGGCTCGCTCTTTGCATGTGCCTGAGACAGAGGAAGCAACGAAAGTGAAGCTGTCTCATGTGCTACTTGTCTCCAGCAAGGGGCCCCCACACTACAAAGAGCTCTTAAGCCAGAGTCCGTCTCGTCAATTCAGAGCCCACAGGGTGGCTATGGAGCCTCTTCTGCTCCAAACTTCTCCTGTGCAATGTTCTGAAACAAAAAATTAGAAGAAAACATCTATCAGGGAAAGCAATCATTTAGACTCCTTCCAAGAGAAAGGAGAACAATAGGATGAAGTTAAATACTCAGCCGTTTCACCAAGGAACATATTTAACCAAAAAAAAGCGGGAAGGACCAGGAGGATGACCTGTTCCTCCAAAGAGCTCCAGATTCAGAGGCTCCCTCGCATGAGGGCAAGTGAGCCGTCCAGCCTCCCAGGCCCCTTCCCTGCTGGGCTGAGGTTCTATGTCTTCTTTGCTTGTCTCTTTTCAGCGTCCTTCAGCAAAAGCTCGTGAGGGGAGTGAAGAGGAGAAACAGTTCAGGAATATTTTCCGACAGATTGCAGGGGATGTGAGTATGCAGCTGATCCCCCTCTCTGCCATCAAAGCAGCCTAGCCACAACAGCACCTAAATCAACTGCTTCACAGATTCAAAACACTGAATTTTAAAATTTCCTTTGAATTCCCTTCCGTCAAATGTCCTTTGAGATCTGAAGATAAGCCAAATCAAATCAAAATCCAATGAAGTATACAGCTATCCTCATATGTACATATAAGCTATTCCCATTGTGTACAAAGGAGCCTTATTTAAATTCAGGCTTTTACTTGTATCGCTACTGCAGGATGCTGTTTTGCAGAGCATGAATAAACAAGTTAGAAATACAGCACCCTCCAATACATACTTAATGAGAGAAGTTAAAAGCAAAAACAGATGAACGAACTGCATAAATGAAGAGGCTGCAGATGGGTTACAAGGATTTTTGCATTTTGCTTTTTGGCTTATAGAGTAGCTTGAAGTTACTAGTCGTTATTCCAGTTGTTGTTTAGTAAGGGCTATATGGTAACTTTAGACCTACGTTGTACTGCAGGCTCAAGAAAGATTTGGACTAATGTTTATACGAACTAGAACGTGCTTTAGCTTGAAGCATATGTATGACATCCTGAAAAGTGACCAAAGACTTCATACTTTTAGCATATCCATCCATGAAGTGATCTGCTTAATAAGGAATGTTGTAATTAATTACATTCTCACCACATTTCCCACCAGGACATGGAGATCAATGCCGAAGAACTCAGGAATGTTCTCAATAATGTCGTAAAAAAACGTGAGTTTGAGCATGTTTTTCAGTAACCCTAGACAAAGGAATCTGTGATATTATGTAACCCTAGACACCCGAGCTGCACTCTAAAAATTATTTATGGTTTCAAACTTACTACCTTCCTACTTACACTTCCATAGACTTTGCATCTGACACTTTAGCAAGCTGATCTTTTCACTGAGATGCTCTATACGAGTGATCAAGTACTGATTACGCAGAAATGAGCAGAAGTTCATTGGAAGCACCGCACAGGATAATACAGCATTTCTAGCAGTCTGTAAATGCCCGAGAGGCAGGCTTCTCTAATGGAGAGGCAGGCCTTTCTCCCTGGTTAGCAAACTTTAGCCTACAGACCCTGGGCTTGCTTGGTTACCTGGAAGTTAATTTAGAGTCTTCCAGAGGTTTTTATTTTATGTAACAGGTCAAGAGAAGTCATCTCCAATTCACAAGCAATAATGTTAGAGCCTGTTCAGATTTCTCTGCTATTCACTTCACGCTGGATGAAGGAAATAGCTTTAGCTTCTACTTTGAGTAGAATTACACCTAAGAGGAGGAAGTACTTGCTGACTTGCATGATCTGTTTTCACCTGGGATCATTTATTTCAGATAAGGACCTAAAGACAGAAGGATTTGAACTGGAATCCTGCCGCAGCATGATTGCTTTAATGGATGTATCCTTTTCCGGTGAAAGGGGAGTGCTTGATACCACACTAGTCCACTTGGGTTTTACTTCCCACCTCTACACACACACAACTTAGTAAGCCAGGGAAGCAGAACAGGACATTACACTCCGTAGTCGGATAACACAACATTACTGGTTTGGCACATCTTAACTCAACATTAGCATAGCTAGCAAATGAAAATATCTCAAAACATAAAACTACAGAAGTCAGTCAGTACGATACCATTCCTTAGGTATCAGTGACTGGCTAGCTCATGTACTAAAGCAGGATTTTTTTTTTTAAACCAACTCAACATAACCACAGTTCTTGCCAACAAACTTACTGTATTTCTCTTTTATCTTCAAGTTTA
The DNA here is from genome assembly GCF_000699245.1 of Pterocles gutturalis. Classification (NCBI taxonomy): domain Eukaryota; kingdom Metazoa; phylum Chordata; class Aves; order Pterocliformes; family Pteroclidae; genus Pterocles; species Pterocles gutturalis. The sequence continues at coordinate 29,250 of NW_010113259.1, read as the reverse complement.
TAACGTATTATACATTCCACTGTGTGCTTAGCATGCAATGCACACAGAAATTGTCTCAGAGCAAGTATAATAAAGCACACTACAAGATACCATGTGGAGTTACCTCCAATACAACATCACTCAGTTTTCCTATTTGATATAATGCATGATTTTGAAAGAACATAAGCGCACTCATAACCAGAACAAAATTGTAACTACAACTCAAAACCATAATACTTGGAGCCTAAACACATTTTTGTAAATGGCTTTAGTCAACATTTTGCTTAGTTGTCAATTCATTTTAAGCAAGGCAGAAAGAGCTTCATTCTAGGAGAAAGCTCTGTCTTAAAAATGTTGAGTAAGCTTCACATTTGGAGGTATTTAGAAAGAGCCCACTAGAACATCCTTCTCATATACTTTATGATAGTTCCAGGAGCAAGCCTCTCTCCTGTACCAGATGTTTGCTTCTACACAACACATAAAGAGTACTTCACACTCCTGGAACAAAATACCATACACAATAACCAAAATGTTACAAATATCTTACTGCACAGCTCAGCCAGCTCTTAATGCTGAGGAGATCCTGAACTCAAGTTTCACATTCATCCCTTCACCAGTAGCTGCAGACTTAATTAATTTTCTCTTTAAAATATTGTGGTTTTTTCCCTGAATGCTCACATCACAGACAGATGGCTCAGGGAAGATAAATTTCGATGAGTTTCGACATCTCTGGGACAAGATTAAAAGCTGGCAGGTACTGCTGGTGTCCACAGTGCTGTTCTTCACTGCTTCTGCAGCACAAAAGCTTCTGGAGGAAAACCAGACCTCCCTACATACACTACAACAAAAACTAAAAAATTGCAAATTAGCTTCTAAAAAGAAAAGTAACGTCTCTTTTATCCTACTCACAGCCTAAGCAAATAGTCTAAACCTCTGAAGCTCCAGCACTCATTTAAGGACTTCCCCCATGAGACTAACACGGAGGCATACAAATTGGAGGAGGAGGGTGATGGGAAGGATAATAAGGCCTTGCAAATAGCTTAATTACGCTAATCAGGAGAGAGGATTAACAGCATGAACTCAAGTAAAATAAGGAGAGTCTCTACAGGAGAGCTTTTTGCTTCCCACAGCATGGATCTGAATTATTTCACTTTGTGACTGAGAGGAGCGCTGTGCTACCAACCCAGACTGCCTGACAGCAGTAATATTAAGTAAATGGCAAAGCCTCCAGGTGCCTAAGGCACACACCCCATCCTCACTCAGTGGGTACATTCAGCAGAAGTACAAGCTTTTATTTCTGTTGTGTATTTATTTTTTTTCTTTTTTTTCCAGAAAATTTTCAAGCGTTATGACACGGATCATTCAGGAACCATTAACAGCTATGAGATGCGCAATGCCGTCAATGATGCAGGTACTGCTCCTAGGGTTCAATGCATTTCTTTTCCTGAACAGCAACCCTCTACAGCACAAGTCTTCACCAGCTGCTGTTTCTCTAAGGGAGCAAGGTGGCAGCTTTAATTAGAAAAATTAAATTATAAACCTGAATGTGATTATTTCAGTGACACTTGCTCTTCGGCAGTATTTTGGCGCATCAGTTACCAGTTCACCAAGGCACAGAACAGATGGCTGTCTTGTACTTTACAAAACATCAGTGATTTGACCCTTTGCTACGGACAAAACTACACCTGGACTTGGACTGCTGCTGCTGCTGCAGAAATATGGGGCATTCTTATTTCCCAGGTTTCCATTCTCACCAGGAAAGCTGTCAATGTAAACAAAAAAAATATTATTTAAATACCTTCCGCCCTGACTTTAGAACACATTTTGCAACACAGAAGCCTCAGCCTCACAGCGCACAGGCTGGGCATGACCCCGCATTCAACCAGCGCCCAGCAGTGCCCAGATCTTGACACACCCTTTACCGAGTGCGCTCAGTGCCACAGGTTGGTAACACCGTGCCAGGGAGTTCTCTCACCTGTTTTTGGACCGTTGTGTAATTGTGTTTTCCTAGCAACTTCCTCCTGTGTTTCTCTCGCCCAGTTTTTGTTGCTTTGCTCTCACGCGGCCCAGTCAAGTTGCAGACTGTGGTGCAGACCTCTCCTCTCCACGCTTACAGCGTGAGGTAACTCACCTGCCCTTGGCCCTCCCAAATCGTAATTTCAAAGTGCTCCTTCTGTTTCAAGAAAGCAGCTGGACAGAGGGAAGCTCCATACAGCTTTACTTCACTTTATTTAGCAGCTGCAGCAGCAGCCTCCAGCCCGAGCCTCGGCCGGGCCTGCGGAGCGCCTGTGGGCAAACCTCCCCAGGAGGCCCGGCCCAGCTCTGCCCCATTTCTGGTCCTCTGCAGGTTTTCGGCTGAACAACCAGCTCTACGACATCATCACCATGCGCTACGCCGACAAGAACATGAACATCGACTTCGACAGCTTCATCTGCTGCTTCGTACGCCTGGACGCCATGTTCAGTGAGTGGCTGCCCCGGTCCCTCCACACCCCCTCTTGTACTCACAGCACTACTGAACACGTCTAGTTTTAATAATTTATGTGCCTAGGGAATCTAAAATAGGACAGCCACCCCATACAAACACAAGAGAAAATAAGCAATTGCATTTATCTTTGTATTAGCTGAGGAAAAACACAGCAGAAATACCTGCTGGCGGCGCAGGTAAATATCTGCACGCTTTTCCACAGCACAGGAGGAACACAATTTGCTTTCCTGTTTGTGGTCATCTTTACACACACGGTAATTTAATCATATACTTTTGTTTCCTTGCTCTAGGGGCATTCCACGCCTTTGATAAAGACGGAGATGGAATCATTAAGCTCAATGTCCTAGAGGTAAACCGCTTTACGCCAGTATTTCTAACACACAGTCACAATACTGAATCTTATTTGTATTATTTGTTGCACACGTTCTCATGGGAGCCTGTGAGAGTTGGTCTGAAATTGTCATCCAATTGGGAAGAGTCTGCAAAACATCCTAAAAATTTTGCTACCTGTTTTACATGGAAAACATGTGTATCCATCATCTGCCAGCAACAGCTGCTCTGTAAGACTCCAGCTGGTGCTGCAAGGCACAGCTGCAGACTCTTCATATCATCTTTAAAGTGCTTCAGAAAGCCTTAGTTTTTTTTCTTATAAGGCAATTTAAATCAAATATACTTTAGTTTAAAGGCATTAACTGACAATAGAGTTTAACATAGTTCTTTACCTTTTTAAAAATCTTATTAAGAAAATTTATGAAGTTTCAGCTTAAAAGCATATCTTCTGCTAGGGAGACCACAGAAAAACCCCTTCACTTTTTGCAAGGGAAGGAGGATTAGGAGGAAGAAGCCTAATACAAGGTTCCCCACTGCCAATATGCTTCATATTAAGTATCGCCAAGCAGCTGCCTTCCAGCTACAGAGACAGTGGTGTCTCAATACATTTTCTTGGAGGATACCAACAAGTCTTTCATCCTTTCATTCCAACTCTTCTTTCAGTGGCTGCAGCTCACGATGTATGCGTAACACCAAAGCCAGCACCCACCTGCACCAAGAAAACACTCAAGACTTCTGAGTAACCCACTCCATTCATCCCCAAGTGCAAAGAACGTTTTGTAATTACATGCTTCACTCGACAAGATAAGCAGCACATGTGAAGAATCCCTTGGAAAAAGAGACAACTGTACTCCAGCTGGCAGACCAGTGCACATATTCTGGAACTACTTTTAGAACTTCCTGACATTTTCCTTTGGGTGATGAAGATTAATTTATTGATGACTGAGTTAAGCTTTTTCTGCATGGCAAAGACATGGAGCATGCATCGTTATTCTGCTTATGCTGACAACTGGAAAAGTCTTCCCTCAAGTCAGGCAAAACTGGGACTGTGTTTGAACTCAGAAGTTCAATATATATTTCAAGTCAGAGGTGTTTACTACCACCTTGTAATTAGTCATGAACTCTTTGTCCTGCTTTTGATACTATAATTTCATCCTCTTCATAATGTTGACTGAATATTTCCCATGAGATTGTGCTAGATTACATTAATGTTATGTACCCCCATAGGATCTTAATCACACATTGGACATTTCAAATGTTTTTTATTGTAACTGCAATCTCTGTAACATTCAGCAAGTTGTCTGCCATTCCAGAGAGAAAACCTCTTATGCATACAAATACATATCTCTCTCTACACACACACACACTTCCCCCTGCCCCTGGGTCCCATTTCCTGACAGTATTGTGTATTTCTTTATTGCAAGAGGTGACTTGTAGCAGAATCCGACACTATGTTAGCATTACCACTTTGGAAAAATTATTTGAATGTATAACTACAAATAGTTTAATTGAACCAAAAATAAAATCAACTGGATTTTGGCCAAATCTTTAAGGCTGTTTTTTTGGTTTTTATTTTGAAAGAATAGAGGAGGATGAAACATTGAGCACTCTTCTGTCATTCTCCTGACTATACAGCAGCTTTTGGAGTTTTATGGCAAGCATGAAACATTCTTAATATCTCAAATACATGCCTGTTTTCTCCTTGAATGCATTAAAAACAGAAAAGCACTTGAGCTGGAGAGTTGCATTGTTAACAGCTTTAAGGATGACAGGCTTTCAGAACTGGTGAATCAATACAAAAATGGGAGGAAAAACCAAAATGTGCAAGAAGAGGTGTGAAGACACCAGACTGCATCAGGAGAACCTTCTTCTTTTAAGTTCTCTACTGCTTAAAAGTAACAAAGCAATCTTCTATTGTAAAGCAAAATTGTAAAAACAAATTGTAGCATCCGCTCAAAGTTATTTGTAGTAAGTTGCACATTTAATGGAGAGGTCACTGAGAAGCAGAAAACCTTTTGACTATAAAGTTCTTAATGTTGTCCTGCACTGTAACTTCCTCTGAAAGAGTTAGAAAATCCAATGGTTTATCTAAAGAAGAGTTATTCTTCTCCAAATTCAACTTTTGTTTTAACCCAAATCAGGTTTTTAAGGTGTCTGGAACAGCCCCAGGTTCCATCCATGAGTTCTCTCCACTAGGTTATTATTTGCCAAAGAAAAATATGGCAGAGATGCTCTTAGATTTTGTTTTTCTCTGAATACCCTAACTATCAGTCAAAAGATCAAAATCAGGATTTTTGATTTGCAACTCAAAAGCAGTCCTTAAAGTCCTGGTGAGTCAACTACCAACATCTCTAGAACTGCCCTTGGCAACAGGCCACGAAGCACAGGAGTCAGTACATCATGTTGGTGGCACCAGCTGGGTGGACAGTTTCCATCTTCCCTGCCAAACAACTAGGTCTCAGATTCCTGCACACTGGGAGCAAAAACTTGCAACTTTCCTGCCAGTGCTGAAGCTAAAAGTGGCCTGTCTGATTTTATCCACCCCTCTTAAAAAAGGAAAATCCAGAACAAAGTCAAGTTCTACCGAATCCTGTGAATGAAAAATTCTATTCAAAGCAAAGAAGAATCAGACTGACAAACCATAACAATATAAACAACTTTTATTTTTCTTTTTTCTTCTTTTGCTGTGTAGTTTCATTCTTATACTCACAGCTTTGTACCAAAGTGAAAGAAGAAAACCAAGGTTAATCTGTGCACATGTTCTACACAGCTTAAATTATTAAATATTCAATCATGTTGTTTTATTCCACTTCCAGTCTTCCAAAAGACTGTTTAACACTTACAGCAAAACAAAATTTGAGAAGCTGGCAGGTGCATATAACAGAATATATACCTACGCAGTTTGCTCTTTACTTTCACTATTAAATGTTTTACAAACAGTAGGTGAAACCATTTCCATATCCTTCCTCACATATTCTGCAACTCTGGACAACTTAGACTGTTCGAATGACTGTACCATAGAAGCATAAAAACCAAAATTAATCGTACCTGTGTTTTAATTCAGAAAAAAGGGGAAAATATTTTCTCAACACCACATTTTTGTTTCTGGGAACTTACAGTTCACAAGTTTTCAGTTATCATTTACTTGGATCCAGCATTATTGAGCAGTTTGAAAGCGTGCATTAAGAACCGCACCACTTCAAACACACCGCACAGCCAAACTCCTGCTATTTTGCAGAAGCCAGCTCAGGCGCTGATAGTATGTTTCAAGTCTGTAATCCACATCAGGCAAGCAGAAGCTGGGATATTTAATGCATCTTTGTACCAAACAGATGCAGCAGTTTTCGCTCTGGCCCCTTCCACAAACAGAAGCAGCAGCATTAGGCCATAAAGTATTTTGCACTGTCAGTTAACTTATTTTTCCCTGGGATTTGAAGGAAAAAAAGAGCAACAAATATAGACCGATCCTAGCGTTGTCTTATCATTCAAGACATGCAAGGCTATCGGAGAAAGCTGCACCAAATTCCAGCTGAACAAATAGGAAACCTCCCCCCAGAAATCCAGAGAAGCCTGGTGATTTCCACAGCCGCACAACTTCACAGCAAATCCTTTTAAGATATCCTCAGGACAAAGCAGCACAGCATTTTCCTCTGAACCCCTGAGCAACTTTTAGAATGGTTTTTAATTTATGGAGCAAAATTTTATAAACACTCACGCAGCTCTGCTCTTTTCCTGCCTCTTACCCATTTTAAGCTTCTTATAATATAGCTGAAATGACCTGCAAAGTAGTAAAAGAGACCACTGCTAAAGCTAAAGCTGGATTTCCGAAGTCCAGACTTTTCAGGAGGACTGTTTTCAAGGACAGAGAAGGAAACATCATGGACTACAAGAAAAGGAAGTCTGCTTCCACCAACTAGAAAATATAAACCCAACAAGCGATCAGGAATGCAAATAAATTGTAACAACTGTTTGTTGCAACACCTAGTAAGGAAGATCTTTACACGTTCCTGCAAACAGCTGAAAGAACGTGAAGAATCACAAGGAAGAAGTAACAAAATCCACTCTCACACACCATTTTTCAGAATGCTACAACTGCTCCGCATGCTCATCCTCAGGACACAGACCTCCACACCTTCACTTCAAGCACAGTCCATGAAGGACAAGCTTGAGACGTTCACATTGTTTATGCCACACTTTTACATGCTCCCTCCCTGTGGTTCAAAAAAAACCCCAACAAAACAAAAAAAAACCCAGAAAAAACCTCTTGAACAACAATAATTTTGGAAATGGTTTAAGTATTAAGCAATCTTCTGCTTTTAGGTCACAAAAAAGCCCAAATACTCTACAGCAATATAGCCTGCATCAGAAAACATTTACACTGCTCAGAAATTTCCCTGAACTTGATTCTCTCTTGAATTGCTTAATCAGACCACTGAAAGAAAAAAAAAAAAAAAAAGAAAAAAAAAAAAAAAAAAACCAAACAAACCACAAACACACACCCCAAAAACCAAAACAAAAACACCCTCAAAATAGCCTGGGGTCTGAGCCACATGTTGGGTTTTTTCCCCGTCCACAAACAGCCTAATAAAAAAAACCCAAACAAATCACCACAAAAGCCTTGGAACCTCAGAGATTCCCATGGCTTTGAAGGAGGATGCTACTGCATCTCATTCCTATTTTACTCCTGTCTCTCACAAGAAAAAAAAAAAAAATCATCAGTGTCAAGCAATTACAAAGAAATTATGCCTGACTGCTAAGACAGTACAAAAATAGTGTGCTTCAAATAAAGCCCTGAAGTACCCTGATGTGATGGCTGTGGAGCATCCACGGGCTTTCTTCAATCACTTTCTTGGCCTAAAAAGCCTTTTTTATAGTCAAAGAATGAGGCTATAAAACGTATTTGGTCTATGGTTGGCATACCAAGCATCAAAGCAGTGGTGAAAGAGATGTCCAGTAAAAACAGTATGTTCCATTGGTTTGAAAAGGGCTGGATTCGTTTATAAGCAGCTCAGTTTTGACACTGGGCTGTCTTTACGTTCTGTTAGAGTTTAAGGAAACCTCTGCTTTTTTTATCCTGAGCAGCAAGTCCGGCAAAAGTGAACAAAAAGCTCCTTGTTAGATTAGTCTCATTGTTTAAGAGAGCTCTTTGCTATATGAGCGTCGTTATGGGAGAGACGACTGCAAGTGCAAGAGGTAACATTTTGCTGAACTTAATGGGTAAAGTTTTCCCAGAGACACCTGCAGAGGAACCCTGACAAGTAGAAACAGTCTTCCGCTCTGCACTGGCTTCTCTGCGGTACCTTCTGGTGTTAGTAGAAACAAGACTTTTACATGACATATGCATTTTGTATCCTCAGCTTCTGCTTGAGAACTTTCGATTTTAAAATCTTGCTCCATTCTTTCCAGTTCAGTTTTTTTGAATTTGATCTAGTCCAAGCCAATTAAGCCAGGTCACAACAGAAACAAAACACTGCCTAAGCTGATGCACTTAGGCAGTGCCTCTGCATTGCTCTTCCTCTGCTATGCCATGAAGACACAGGACTGCAAACCTCAGTCACTAAGATTCCGTATAAAATCAGGAATCCAGCTATGGTGTTGTATCAAGATAGCGGCAGTCATGCTGGTGTTTAACTAAAACAAAAGCCGACACCACTTCTTTCCTGTATGTAAGGACCTATATTTAAAAAGACTAAGATTGCAAAGCATCTGAGTGGAGCCACTGTTCTGGCTGTTTTGCTGCTACTGGCACACCTCTCAAGAAAGAACTGCTTTCCTCCAAATAAACAAAACACCTCTGGAGGTATAGTACTTAGGGCAGTATGTCACTGTATGTATTGTGCCAGTTATAGCAATTTTTATACATGGAATAAAAAGTAAATTACAATTAACATTAAAAAATTAATTTATTCCAGTTCTCCACAAAATACCTTTTCTTTTTATGAAGAAAGTCAGAATGTACACTAGATATTCAGGTTACACTGTTAGAATTCGTGATATTCTGGATTGCAGAATTTTATTAAAATCAGGTAGAAAATGGGATAGAACATAAAAACAGACGTCTTAGACATTGCACAGGCTTCAAGCTGAGTTTGCAAACACCAGCACCTATTGTAGTCTCAGTTCCCAACACCCCTCTGGACTTCCCAAAGACTCTCAAGACTATGCTTCTTAAAAACAAAACAAACAGAGAAAACAAACAACAAAAACCCAAGGCAGACAAGAGGAGAAAATACTCTTATCTGTCAATTAATTAAAAACTTTCAAGAGTCTTCCATTTGGGCTAAGTCTTAATTGACCAGCCTTATTTCTACAGAGCGCAACACAACCTGCAGTCTCTGTAGCAAGGCATTTCAGCCCCACTCTATTGTTGCATTCCAAGTGGGAAAAGAAAGAGGAAAGACTGGAGTAAGAAATTGGTGTTATTTGGAATAATTCTGACATACAAAATTACTTCCCAATGTGGGAGGTGAAAAGCTTCATGAGTCAATCCTGCTGTCATCCTCAGCATGTCTTTCAATGTGTCCTACAGCATCCTAGAAAAGAACCAAAGTCAGATAATAACAACAGTGATATTTTTTAAAAAATTACCAAAAAAACACAAAAAACTTCACAAAATATACTTGAAGCCTCAGTAAAAGTGACAATCTGGATAATATATATTTTTTTGTCTTAAAGCTTCCAAAAAAAAAATTAACAAAAAAAATCAATGCCAAACTACATGAAGTGCCTCACATACCACATGATTCAAGATGAATAAAAACCAGCTTCCTTTCTGACTAGAAGGGCATATCCAATAAAACACATCATATCCAAAGCTGGTGCTTAAAGAGAAATTAAGGATTCTACTTCTGTTTCTTAGTTCTCAAAGAAACCTCCTTCCATTGTGTATTTGGAAAAGCATTCAACAGGAAGGTAGTTTATATTGCCAAGGAGTAAAATGTGGATTTTACCCATCAGTCTATAGGTAACAACCCTCCTTCCACCCACCCCCCCCTCTTTCCATATCACTTGATCCAACTGGCATCCAACTCTTATGCCTTCTTAATTTCTTCCCCCCACCTGTGCTAACATTTATTCAGAAATTTATGCTTTATACTTCTTTAAAGATTGTTATCAAAACCAATCCCATGTGAAAAATAAACAGCATCAGCATCTACAACAATGAAGGGGAGCAATGATGGATAAAAATTAAGAGGACAAAAATAATTTTCAAGACTTATGTTTGTTCATATTAAAAAAAAAAATTCCTACAAAAACTTAATAAGATCTTAGAAAAACTTAATAAGATCTTGAGTACAGTTACCAGAATTTCTTCTAATATTTCAAGAAGTTTACCACTTCCATGTAATATTTTAGGATCAAACTGTTTTAAATTGACCATATCTCAAGTTATCATACTTAGCTGCACTATCGATCTGTCACAGGTTGAACTGTTAGCCATGTATGACTGTAACTATATGCAGTTAAGCCTGTTAAGAATTTAACCATTTTTAAGCAAAATAGCATCAAGTCCCACATTTGTGGTTACTTTATCTACTTTATACTACCAAATACAACCACGTTGGTGCAGCCACATACCTGCTTGGAACCTTTTCTGGAAGTAAAGAAAGCATCACAGTTCTTCCAACGACATTTTAGGGTCTGAAAATTTGGGTTGGTGTGGTCAGTTAGCAAGTGTTGTTTCAGATGGTCCACAACTCCAAAGATCAGTGAACATCCATGCCACTGGTAGAAAAAACATGCCAGAATAAGCCAGGGAAAAATAATTTTAGCTCATGCTTTTATTCTTGCAACTTAACAATATTCTACCAAGATTGTTCACACACATGCCGGCTCCTGTAACTTTTTAACCTTCTTACTCCATTCCCATTCTCAATGGTCTCTATGCCTTTACTTACAGTTTTACAGAGAATTTTCCTGCTTCTAGTCAAGCTTAGACCACCAGCAAGAATAGCAGGAGGAAGAGAGGAACTAAGCCTTTACAAGACTTAAGCCTACCTGAGACACTCATTGGAAATTTAATTAAACTTATTTAGTAGAGTAAATCTGCTTTTGTATGTCAATCAGCTGAAGTTTTTGGTTTTAAACAGTTAAATATCACTATCTAAAAAATACCAGAAAAAAAAATTTAAGATGCTACTACCAACTTGCCCCAAAGCATACACATATACTAAACACCATGAAAAAGGGAACTAGTGCTATACACTTACATTTAAAATGCACAAATACATTCTAAAAATATTATTGAATTATAGTAAATTAAAGGTCGAGCTATCCTAGACTGAGAAGTGACCACTCCTAGAAAATGAGTCTAAAAAGCATAACAAAGGAAAGCCAAGAACACTTTGTTCATTACCCAGCAACGATAATTCTGCATCAGATTAAGCCTCACAGCTCTGACACTGCCATCATAGCATCCAGTGTAAATCTGTAAAAGAAACATTTATGGATAAACAAGCTGGGAATAATAGAAAAACAAAAAAAAAGAGTCAAATTTTGAAAGTGGCTTCAGTGTAGAGTATATTAGGTGAACAACAGTAAGATACCAACATGCAAGGCTTACAAATTTAAAAAATAGGTCTAACTATTTTAAGTTTTGCATTCACAGTTTACAAAAAAACTACTAGTGAATAAGAAATGTTTCCATAACTTCTATTGATAGTGTCATTTGTGTAGAAGTTCAGAAAACTTTAAAATGCATCTGCTGAAGTGAAAAAAAATTTTAGGCATAAATGTTAAGTTGAATATATTTCCATGACTTAACCAGTTATATATGTATCAAAAAGGGATGGAGAAGAAGGGTGAGGAGGAACATCAGAATTTCAGAAAGAGAAGACTGATGCAGATCCTGAGAAGGCAGGCAAAATGACATATTAAAATACATTTTTGTCAGGCAAATGCTCTACACAAAATTATCCATTGGAAAGAAAAGTATGTCAGACATCTGCAATTCCATAAACAATGTTCATTATTTAAAAAGCCCTCACATAATACAGAAAACTCTGCAAGCTGAAGATTTCATATTTTATTTTTGTTCAAGTCTTTTTGTCTCTTGGAAATTCATCACCAGGATCAATTACAATCTGCTGTGTGTAAGAGACGACATTTTACTAAAGACTAGTACAGAAAATTACAATCTTTCACTTGACACTAAGCTTCTTATCTCAACACTTCTTCGATTTCAGAATGCTCAAACCAGACTATTGCTGGAAACAGTTCAAGTTTCAGACTGTAAGCACAAAGCCTGGGTGCGCTTAGCTCTCCATCTCACTCACATGAGAAGGGAAGCGTGGGCAGTATGTATTCCAATTAGTAGGAGATCAGTTCTGTTAGACTTATTCTTCTGTTATTTCAGATGATTACTATACCCCTATACCTCTTATTTTACAATCTGAAAAAAAGTTTACACACAAATACCTACACATGCAGACAAGTAAGTGCTTTTAATTACTATTTTGAGTAAGTTATTTATCCAGAAGTGCTTCTGAAACCTATCTTGCAAGGCAAATGCATGAAGAAATCTGTGCACCTGAACTAACTGCATACCTTTGTTTAGGTTCTATCAAAAGGTTACTAGAGGTTTGACTGTCGGTGAAGTTTTTCTCTAGCATCCGTGTGACTATCTTGAATAAAGGTCAAGCAGTATTGATGCTTGAAAAGAGGGAATATTTTACTGTTTCTGGACTCTTCATTGCAGCCATCACTGTAAACAGAGCTATTGTTCTAAAGCTACAGTAAGCTAGAAGGTAATTTTTCCCCAATTAGACAACCATATTCTATAAATACAAAGCTGTTATAGCAACTTTATTTTTTTGGCAGTCATTTCTAAGTTCCTCTGTCTTAGTCAGCAGGTTGATTTCATTATCTGAAAATTTTAAACTCTCTTGTATATGCTTATGGAACCTTCCCTTTGAAAGCAATGAAAAGAAAAGTTACCATGCTCTTATGGATGGTCATACACATGATCATATCTGTGTGGCCTCCATAGACTTGCAAGCGGTCGTGTGACTTGAAAGAAACAGAAACAGACATTTAATAGCATGACAGTTAATAGCCATTTTTCACAGACATATAGATGACAATGCTTCCAAGAGCAGTTTCCTGGGTAGCAACTAAACTCCCCTGGTGGATTCCAAACTTCCTAGCCACCAGGAAAGCTCACTTTTGTTTACATTACTTCTGTGAGTCTTTTTGTCCAATTAAACACTTGCTCTTTCAAGCTGACAAAACTAACATTTCCCCACTTTTCTGAGACGTCATTATCTTAGGATAACCCAGGTTCTAAAAAATATGTTTTAGGGTACGTTCTTTAAAACCCACGTATTTCGGCTGGTGAGACAACTATACATTCTGAGTGACACGAAAGAGAGTGATGGGCCAGAGACTAGTACGCACAAAAATGGACTTCTATTTGAGTTCAAAATCATTAATTAACACATATTAGGTAAATGTCATCAGTAAACATCTATTTTCTTACTTGTAGTTCATAAACACGAACAAATTTATCCAGACATGCTGTCACCATCACTTTCCCAAGAATGTTCACAACCGTTACTGCATGGTTATGGCCTTTATAGATCCGCACCAGCTCTCCAGTCTGCATAAAAAAAAAAAAAGCAAAGGCAAATAGGTGTTTGTTTTTTTTTTTTTAAAAAAAAACCAAAGCAAAACAGTTTTATCTAACTTAGATAGGGTAGTTAGCTTCAATGCTCACTACTCAGAAAGCAGAAACACCCTTTATTAGACTTTCATGTTTTATGAAGGCACTTCTAGATTATGATCATGTTAGTTATCCTTTTCTTTGCCCATGTTAACACAGAGCTATTCATTACAATAGATATGCATGTCACTATGAAAAGTATCTGTTTCTCCTCTTTCCATCATTAGTTATGTGTTTCCACCTATCCTGCAACTACTGTGCTATTAGTACTATCAATATTTATGTAGCCACAAGGAACAGTGAGCAAATTTAGCTAAATACACATAAATATACACATTTTTTTGTTAATTAAAATTTACCCCGATAAGTTCTTAAACTAACTTACTGCATAGCTACACGAATGCTTCTGCAAGCACAAGGGAAAGATGGTATAAAACAGGAAAAGAATGGCAGGCCGGAGACAAAAGCATTCACAACAGTATAACAGCTTTTGAACTAGCTGGTTTGGAACTCTGATTGTGTTCCTCAAATTTTTCCTGTAATCTCTTCCCCCACCAGAATACCTCACATCGCTTTGCTCTGAACCCTCCCCCCCATCATCAGCACGATTGTAGTAATATTTGCAAAAGCAAGACCCCCAGATAAAAAGACACTGCATACCATATTACAAGAGTCAGCATGCTTATATTTCCCAAGGTATTTTATCCTCTGCATCCCTCCTTAGTTAGCTATAGTGCATAGTCACACTAACAAAATCATATAACTTCCTTTTCTGGGAAGCTATACTGTCCCACCAGTCGGTCAAAAATTCTGGAAATACTGACTTTATAGCACAGGAATTCACTGCCTTAATAGCAAAAGTCATTCCAACTTTCATATATGAGACTTACATGAATGTTGTGGGCATGGACAGACTGATCACTGGAGCCACTGAATACCAGATCATTCACAACCTTACCAAAAAAAAAATTAAAAAACCAAATCACCGAAGAAGAATTTTATTTTTGTAACAGATACAGAAATGGGCAAGCAAAACATTAAGACACTGTTCAGTTTAAAGATGTACTATAGTATTTCCTAAACTTGACAGCCTTAAAATCAATGGAGAGTATGAAAAAAAAGCATGCACATAAGAGCTAGAAAATGTACTGTGCTATCCTAATTATGACTTTTGACACTTCACAATTGACATTAGAAGCTGTCAACTTGCAGCCCACCAGGCCAACTCATCCTACCTATGGACTATTCTCAGGGACAGCTCAGCAGCAGATCAGGGGCCAAGCAAACTGAATGCAGAATGGTGCTCTGCACATGCACAGTAAAGCCCGTTGTTTCCTGGAAATATTGGATGTGCTTGTCCACTTATATTCTGGTCATATAAGAAAGATGGTGTTCCTGCTAAGTACTAATCTAGAAAGTAAGCTCAACAGATCCATCATGGATCAAGAAAGGACCTCAGTATGCTGCCACACAAGCAGGACTAGGATAGTCCACAGAGCAAAAAGAGGGTGTGCCACTGCACCATAATATCTGAAGTGACAAATACAATTGATGGAAGTCACTCCCTGTTACATGATAATGGTCACAGCAAAGCAGTCAGGCAAGTATATGTTTCATCTTGTAATCTCAGGAGCCAAAAACCTGTAAATAAAGTGATACTGATTCTTCTATTAAAAAAAGAATATTTCTCTGAAGTTACTTTTTTTTCCAGTTTCCTCTGAGATTTGTACAACCAGGGTATGTGAAAACTAGCTTCATCTTTTCCCCAACTTTCTCCCTGTTGGCAAACTCACATTTTCAAGATTCCCTAAATCTTTCAAATAACTTGAAAAAAACCATGCTTCCTACATACACACCCCCAACAGTTTTGCTGGGAACATGGGATATGGCAACCAGCCAATTTTCTTACCAAATTACTCAGTTTTTATAATTTCAAATAGAGAAATCCTGTATTTCCCACCACAATCTGCTCACTGATTAGGAAGAAAAAGAAAAACCACACCACTTTATGCATTCTTTGTCAAAAATGTATTTTCAGAGACGCTTGCCTTCATGCAGAGTATAGTTTTGCTGTGCCCTTCCAGAGTTCTGAGAAGCAGGCCGTTCCGCGCATCTCGCACACTGATGGTGCAGTCATAGGAGCCCACCACCAACAACTTGCGTGCTCCTTCCTGAGCTGTGGCTAGACAGCTCACTGCTCTGGGGCCATGGCATTCAAAGGTATCAAGCTGCTTGTTGTTCTGTTGGGGGAGGAAAAAATTGTTTATAAAAATTAAAGCTTTGCTATGACACTGACTAGACCAGAGAGTCCTTTTTGTGTTGTATTTTTTATAGCATCTGATTTCAGTTTAGTAACACACCATTTCAGCAGTGGTAAGAGTTGCATCTTAACAACTAAGTTTTCAAACCAAGGAAATAACTCCTTATGTGGGGCTTCAATTTCCTGTCTTTTAAAAAATTATTTCATTATTTAGCAAAGGTCCAGTGAATCCTCCTTCTGAGTTAGAACAATGAGAGGAAATAGCATTATGGGAAAAATGCAAAACAGAATATATTTGTAAGGATAAATTTGAGAAATTAGTCTAGGATCCATGAAACAAACAATCAGAAAAATAATTTATTTAAATAATTATTTTTATTCACTTTTAAATATCATGGGGACTGCTGATCAAGCCTCTTTGCCAGAAAACCACATGAATTATTCTCTTCTGTAACTGCAAATGGAGCAGGCAAAACCAGCAACACATAAGTCTCTCACACTGCTTTGATAGGCAAGAAAGGAGGATTCACAAATAATCAACTGTGTCATAAAACTCTCTGACACGACTGGTAGGCCAGGTGGAACCTTAAGGAAAACATGACAATACAGCAGTTAAGAGAAAGGTAACCAGAGGGAAGGGGAGATGGCACAGCTTCGTGCACTGACAAAATAAAGGACCAAAAGGGGCCAACAGTGACCATTTATACTAAAATACTTTAATTACAAATACACTCACTACTCAAGAGAAAGAATGGAAAGAAAATGTGGAGAGAAACAGCGTCACAACAGACTTTTAGGTGCCAATATTTAAACAAACTAACCTTTATGCTGAATGTAACCACACTGCCATTTGCAAGGCCTGCATAAAGGATCCGCCATCTGCTGTGTAAACAGAGCACTCGATCTTCCAGTTTCAACTGTTCCATGCACTCTCTGGTCTGGCAATAGAAAGACATATTTAAAGCTTTTCATTAACTAAAAACAATTCAAGGGAAAAAAGCCTGAAGTGAATGATCATGTTCACCTACAAGCTGCATTTTTTTGAACCAAGAGAGCTGGAAAAAAATGTCTTAAAGTCTGGTGTCACATGGCAGTTTGATCCTTGTTTTAACCAGCTCACTCCCATCTCTCAGACTTGACTGTACTTCAACAACCAGTTATAACCCTAGAAGCTTTACTCTAGTCACAGTCTCCATACATACATACATATATATATATAAACCACCCTGTTAACGTGCTTGAGTTTCAGGAATCCCCATGAAGTCCCCCACAGGGAAGTGGTATGAATCATCAGCTTAAGAGTTAAAGTCCTCTGTCAGTTTGCCCCCTGAAGCAGGTATTTGCTTTCTAGTCCTTCAAGCCACAGGCTGGACAAGCCTTCCTATCATTTATCCTTGAAAGTCCAGTTTCAGGAAGTCTCAGTATGCTCTTCCACCTGCCCTCAAAATAGTAGATACCTGTTCTCTCTATAGCAGCTCTACAAAGAGAGCAGTGCCTTCCATAAGCAGTGAAGTTAGAAACACAGTAAGACCAACATGATATTCATGGCCAGACAACCATCCTGCACGTTGGAACTCCCAACATTTGGGATCCCATCATGCAAAAACTCTGCTGACAAGCTAACCAAAAGATTAGGGTACAAAAATCACTTAATAGTTTGCTGTTTGGGTTTGTTTTTTTTTTCCCCCCTGCTCCACTCTAATGAGGTATGAACTGGGGTTCATGTCCAGCTCATACAGGTTTAAAAGGCTTTCCTCATTTATGTTTGCAAAGAAACACTCGCATAAAAATGCAGCACACGTGAATCAACACAGAGTTTGAGTACCTTGATATTGTAACAGTTGATAGTGTGGTCGCTGGAGCCAGTGAAGAGTGCAGCATTTTTCCCATTCGTCTGAGTGACCAGGAGGCAGTTCACTTTTGAAGTATGTCCTTCAAAGACGGCCACACACTTCCTGCTCTAAAAAGGAAAGCATAGGGTCTGTCAACATAAAGGCCCATAATGCCTTGGGATCAGTGCCTGACAGAGTAGGGTAGGACAGCTAACAAAAGCAGAACACATGCAGCAATCTATCTCCCTTTACCCTTCTCATAAGGAGGAGAGAAAGAGAGATTTGAAGAAAACAATAGCATTAAAAAAAGTCAGGCACTTGAAAAAGCAGCTGCATCCTTAACTACATAGTAAGGCTTTACAAAAAAGCATTGCAACCTTGTGACTGCAATTAATGTAACACCATTCCCACAACCTTACTTACAACCAGATTGTAGGCACAAACAGTTTTGTCTGCTGAGCACGTATACAACAAATTCCCAAAAATCTGAATAGCATTCACTGCCGCCAGGTGTCCCTCAAAGCTTCCCTCTGTAGGTTCTTCATCCTCACCTGGCTCCGAAGACACTTCTGTAGGACAGAGACACAGGTACTTCGATTATGTGAATACATTCAAGTAAACACACTACTGGTGTTTCTATTACCAAACACTATTTCGTGGGCACAGCACCTTAAAGTCAGATTTCATTGTGGGTCCCAGCGGGAGCCTCTAAGTGGCAGAAGGCAATATAAAATGCCAGAAAGACTTTTGTATCATGTTAAGTCCAGAAAGATCTTTAAAATAGCAGAAGGACTGTATTATTGTTTGTTCTGCAGCTCTATGGAGACTGTAGAGCAGAAGTGTTCGTATGGGAGGGCGTGGGGGGATGTGGAGGGGTCAAGGCTCAAAGCATTCAATGAGGGATGACATAAGTGAGTATGCATCACTTCCCAGTTCAGTTTTTAGTGTAGGTTTTTATCTTCAGGGCACAATTCCCGTCTGGAAGCAGCCTGATCGAGACTTAGAGTCCTGCAAGACACTATACATAAAGCATCAGAAAAGCTTAAAAGATGTACCTGATGAGTTCTTTGATCCTCTTAGTGATGATATGCAAGTCTGTGTCTCAGCCATGCTATAACACAGAAAGAGAGTAGTGAGGTTGGACTTTGCACATTCATTTTCAGACAAAATACTGGTGTAAGTAATACTCTAGAATACAAGACTCTGCATTTAACAGAAAATAGGCTGTAACAGATAAGCTCAAAACCAAACTTTTTGTGGAGGGCAGCCTTGTTCTTATATTAGAGAAATTAGTAGGTAAAAAGACACATTCATTTGTTGGACCAAAAAAGCAAATTCAATTTTAATTTTCCTCTTATTTTACTCCTGAATTAAATTAAAAGTTACTGATGTTGTAAGACTTTCCGAATAAGGGAAAAAAAAAAAAGAGAGGCCTCTTATGAATATTTTTTAATACTTTTACTTTTGAGAGATTAACAATAATCTCACCTTTTCCCATCATCCCTATAATTTGTGCCAATCTCACTGGTAGAGCTCACTTCATCATAACCAGAGCAAGACACCTCTAGGGCTGCTTGATCCACAGAGCTGCGTGAACCCCTCTTTGATGGACTGTCTGGTTTCTCATCTCCAGACTCCAACGAATCAACATCAACCACCTCACACTGGGGTGCTGGAACTTCCACTAGTTCCAGAGATGCATCACTGTCATTCTCATCCTTGTTTTTTGCTGTTTGAGCAGTAGCTCCATCCTCCTGTCTTAGAGGAGTAACTTTTTCTCCTTTAGGAACCTTTCCACCCTTGACTTTCCGGACAGGCTTAGAGTCAGTTATATCCTGTTCTGTATCACTGTTCTCTGGCACATGGGTTGCCCTGAGAGTTTTCTTCTTCCTTAACTTTCTCCTCCTCCTGTTCCCTTTTTCTGCTGGGACTACAGTAGTTGCCGCCTGTTGCTTGGATGGTTCTGCCGACAATTTGAGGGTTTTATCCACTTGCATTTCTAGGAGGACTGAATGCTTTGGAAGAGAGGTGCTGTGCTGATCCAGTGAAAAGCTTTCAGTCACTGCATCATTTGCTTCTCTCTTGCTGAAAACAGACAGTGAATGAGGAGAAGGGCTCTCAGGAAGTCCAGCCTTCCCTGTGTTCGCAGAAGGCTTGTGAACATCTTGATTAGTGTGTTGGAAACAAGCGGTCAGCTCTGACAGGGATATGGTTGCAGAGATAACTGGATACACTGGAGTTTTCTGGTTGGTCTCTTCTGAAGAAAACAGACTAGTGTTATATTCAACCTGTACAGCAACAAATATTTATGCAAAATTTATCTCTGTGCATTTTTTTGTTTATACTTAATTGTGCATATAAAGTAGATATACCTACATGGTGAAAGCTATGTGCACATGCAGATCTGCTATTTCAGTCAGCTACCTGGCCTTTAAAAAAAACGTAGCTGGGGAATAAAATGTTTATCTGTGTACCCAGAAGCAAAAGAATGGGTCATATCATTCAAGTCGCTGACTGACTATATGTTTTTAAAGTTCTGACAACCAACCTTTGGTGAATCTCATATTGTCGGCTTAAGATGCTACCACCCTTCCCTGTGCGCTCCCTTACCAGCTGTCACCACTGCTGTAGAACTGGTATTAAGCAACACACGCCTAGTATGTCTCAGCAGCTCAGTGACATAATTTGAAGACCCTGTGCTTAACCCATCTGCATTAGTTATTTCTACCAAGTTACTTGGACCTAACTCAAGGCAGATGAGTCATGCACAAAGCACTCTACAGTGTTCTACCTTCTGTCCTGGGAATGGCAGCACTGTAAGCCAGCAGGGTAAGCTTTTTAGTTCATCCGTGGTGGACTTAAGTGATGGGGCAAACATACTCTCCCTGTCATTTTAATTTGAAGACAATATGAACAAGTGAATCCAGCCTCTCAACTGAGACAGGCTATGAGCACAGGCAACATCTCACAGCTGTGTTTCCCACACCCTAAAATTCCCCAGCTGCATTTGCAATAACTACAATCCAGAACAGGACGTTTCAAGTTCACTGCATATATTGGGTGGGATCCCTCAATACAAATGAGAATCTGGCACTATTTGAAACACTTCCCTGCTTTGGTCTCTTAGAAAACAGCAGCTTAAACCTACAGCAGTGCTTAGGCAAAGCTGTTGGACTGTTTAACACAACACAGTACAAACTGATGCTTTAGAATTACACATCCAACTAGAGTGGATTCAACTAGTGTTGAATTGTACTGGAAAGAAGGCACACAAACCCTTGAAATTCTGAATACACCTCTAACATTGTGCATCCCTCATTTCCCACAGGAAGGAGGAGGGAAGGAACTTGGTCACTTAAAACAATCAGGAAAATAAGAGTAACCGGCAACCTAAACTGAAATTTCTAAACTCAAAAGTTATTCATTTTCAGCACTTAGTAACGTAGGTCTTAGAAAGGAAGTAGGAAATCACTATGGTAGTGCAAGAAAACAGACTTGCCCAGTTCCGCAGGTGGGAGAGATCGCTGGGAGTTAGGGGAAACCAAATGCAATTGGCTCCTTCAAAGCAAGGCTAAACTGACCTCCGAGGGAAGCTGACAATCCAGATGTTCAACCCCCAGAAAACAGACAGTCTGCCTCCAGAGAGAATTCATCTCCCCTAAATTACAGAATTTACCTGTTGGCAAGTGCTTTTTCCCCCCCAAAATTACCAAATTCATTTCATGGCAGACGCTCATTTTAAGTATAGCCATATAGAAGCTGATCAATACAAAAATCACATTAATTTAATAAACAAACATAAAAGAACATTTTTGCTTCAAATATGTCAAAAATTATTTTGTAGGAAAATGACAAATATGCTGACATGATGAAGAGATTTTAAAATGAATTATTTAAATAATAAAATACAGCCATACATTGAAGGTTCATCTTCATGATAAAAGACTAAAAAACCTCTTAAGCTTCTGTCGTGCCTGCACAGACATCAATCAATTCTGAAGATTCTGCAAGCAAGATACTTTATGCCACTGCAGCTAGTGATCACTAAATCTTTATTCCGAATTTTCCAACTCTAACATTAAAGAAAAGTTACACCTGTTTTCATTGACGTTTAAACATAACAGAATGGCATATGCCAATAGAAATGGGAAAGAGAAGGAAGAGGCTTCCTACAAACTCTTAACTATGCAAACAAATACAACAGCTGACTCTTCAACACCTGTCCCCACCAGTTTACTTTAGTGTGCACCCCTAGAACTTCATAATCCCTGGCAAATCCTCCAAAAAGAGATGAAGCAAAATTCACAATACTACATTAACATAACGCAAAAACAGTGGAATACAGGAAATGTAATGGTGACCAAAACATGAGAAAGAGCACTATTTATGTATAATTCTGCATCTGAAGAAAACTGCAAAAAGGCAAAAACCCTTCAAATTCTTGTATTTACAGAAGTCTAAACTTCAATTCAGCCAACACTTATCTTGTACTTAAGAAACAAATACACTTATAAAAGCAGAACAGCATGGCTTTTTCCAATAGTATTTTCCACTTCAGTTGAAGGAAAATAAAATCATGGCTATACTTGTCTTTAACAAGGATCTTACTTACAAATCTTTATCTCAAATTATCTAAGTTAAGGGTTTGGGTAAGTGACAGTTATGCCAGACAGTCAACTGTCATTAGAGTCACCCTGCTTGACTTCACAGGCTCTTAAAAAAGTACAGCTTTTAATCTTCAGTTTGTACCTTAGGTCACAGTAACAAGTTGCAGTGGAAAGTACCAATAGCATTTAAGCCTTTGACCACAGACATGAGTTTGAGAGGTTTCAAACTGTCTAAATAGAGTTAGCAATTTCAGCTACAGACATTAAGATCTAATTTTTATAAAGCAGAAGGTATCACATCAGTAGTTCAATTAATTCAGCAGTTTCTCCTCCAGACAAAAGTGAACACATCCCTTCATTGGTAGCCCTCCCTTACTCCCCTCACAGCAGTGAACAGTGCCTAATACCCTTCTTACAGTAAATTGTTTACTGAAATCACAAATAAGGTTGCACGAACTTTGAATGAGTTTATTAAATCTGACCAGCATGTCCAGACCAGTGGGATTTGGAGAAATGGAGAAAGGAAGATAATGGACTGTTATTTTTAATATCACAAACTATACTGTTTATGCTTATGCAGCAGGATGCAGGAACACAAAATACTCTTAACGTAGCTGATCATAATTTTTTTGTAAAAGATCTTCAGGCATGCATTTTTCCTTTCCAGGTAGATTTTCAGCTACCAATGCCCATTAAGTGATGCAGAGTAGAAGGCAAATATTACAGAGGAGGTTTTAAGGTTTGTGGGTTTTTTATGAATTAAACTATTCAGAGAGGATATAACCTGAAAATTCATGTTTGTTCTATTTTTAAAGTAAAACTAGAAACCTGTAGGTGTATATGACTAAAATTTGCATGTGCTTAACAATTTCAAAAATGGGGAATCCATTTGTATGTGTTGTAAAGAAGGTCCCAGTTCCTAAGACTATTAAGTTGACAAAGTCCTACATAAGTTAACGGGAGTTCACTCTTGAACAATAGGCTGCAGGTTTGAGACCCAACTTACATTCTCCCAGGGAAAAAAACCAAAAAAAAACCCCAAAAAAATCACCTTATTTTCTTAAAGCTAGTTCTCGTAACAAAAAGCCACACATACCATCCTTCTGCTCCACCTCTTCTGCTGGTGAAGCATACAGAGAGCTCTCGAGTACAGAATTCACATTTTCTTCTGATCCTTTCGGAGACACGGGTTCACGTTTAATTTGTTCTTGCGTTAGGTGTGATGTCAGAAGACTGGAACAGTGCCGGCACATTTACATGAACAGAAGATCCCAGTGGAGGTACAGAAGAAGACAAAGTGTCGAAAAGGGGCAGGAAGGAGCCTGTAGGAATTAAGTCAGCTGCCACCTGAGATGTGCTATTTCTTCTCTCACTTATGACACTGCAGGAAAGTTGCTCTGACAGTTCAGAAGGTTCATATGTTTCTAATGGCAAAAGAGGAGAGAAAAAAAAATACTGAACAAAAAAATTCAGATTTTACAATAAAACTTAGCAGTGCCAAGAGCTCATTTCTTGTGGACAGACAAGGAAGAGAAAAATTTGTAAAAGAGCCACTAGATGGCACTAGCAAAGCTAACACACCACATTTGAACAGTAAAGCCATCAATACTGACAGCCCACAATTTTCTTGCACATCTTAAACGGACGAATTCAAGTTAAATGCATCTTTTACAAGATGTGAGTTCCAACAATATGAGTCAACATTCCACTGATGTAGTTTTATGGTACCTCATACCTTGTAGTCCCTGCAAGATCTGGATTCTCTGACTTCTCAGTGTGCTCATTTCCATGGTTATCTGAAAAACAGTTGCGGTTTAAATTGGTCCTACTTAAGACAGTTTTTCAGGCTGCTAACTTCTAGTCCAAACAGTCTCAAAAGCCCACCATTACCTGTTGCTTTAATACAAGGAACCGTTGAACCTCAACATACGCAGCCTGCAGGGCAGCCCTAGCCTGCAAGAGACTGCTGTCCACACTGTGCAGGGACTTGCTTAACTCTTCTTCCTTCAGCGAAATAGCCAACAACTG
Source organism: Pterocles gutturalis (assembly GCF_000699245.1). NCBI lineage: Eukaryota > Metazoa > Chordata > Aves > Pterocliformes > Pteroclidae > Pterocles > Pterocles gutturalis. The sequence goes on along the minus strand of NW_010113259.1, from coordinate 5,066 downwards.
GTCTACCTGAGAACGTTCTGAAAAAGAAACAAGATGTAGAGTATAACTGTACTTGCCAATACGTTAAAATAAATTACACGATATCTCAATAAACACCACCACCTCGGAACGTAAAAATCACCTAAATTAGGTCAAGCATCAATAGCCACACCAGAAGCTGAAAAGGAATATCTCTGCACAGGAATAGTTACATCTACATGAAAGAAGAGCAAAGTCGAGTATTCCTCTTCACAGTATCTCAGCCTTGACTCGAGTAACTTGATTTCCATCATAGCTTTGCCAGCACTGATTTAGTTTAATTGAGCAAAGTCATTCTCTTCCACAGAGATCTTTTGTTGAAGTACATGTGTATATAAAGTACAAATACACACTTTTGATTAATGTAATCATAAAGGCAAAGGCAAATTTAAGCTAAACAAGACTTAAATTATTCAGTTAATCCAGAGGCCACGGAAAGGCAGCTTAAGAGAAGAACAACGCAATGATTAAAAAATAATTTACTATCCAAGAGGATTTTGGGCCATGAGACTTATGTTTCCAATCTCTTGAGGAAGTCTCTGAGCATTGTACTCAAAAGATCCTCCTGTACTCCTTTCTAGAGTCCTCTTGCATTACAGAGATTCTCCAAGCAAATTAAGTTTCAGTTTGAGCACTGCTTAGTTTAATTTAAGTTATAGTTTCCTTCTGCAGATTTAATACAAATTTACGCTGAAGATGACGCTGAAGCAAAGTAATGGGAAAGAGAGATTTTACAAATGTGTTATTGGTCTCCATAACAGACACTAGTCATTGAAGACAGAGGCTGATAAAAACCTGCACCTTTTCACGTAGTGAAATATTAGTTCCCACAAGAAGATCCATATTAACTGCCCTGCATTCCAAACAACACTTAATATAAATAAATAATTTAAAAAAAGATAAATGGAACATCTGAAAGATACCTTCTGGACCCCAAAGTTCCCAGATAGTGATGCAAGGATTTAGTTCTCAAAGAAAACATTCTCCCTAAAACACAGATGGTTAATTTTGATACACAGTGATGTGGATGTGTTAGGCATGTTTGAGAAAGACCTGTCTAATGCCAGAATAAGAGTTTTCTTTGGTCAGGAGCAGGAAGGAGTGAGGCATTCCACGTTCATTTGCATTAAGGACAGGGAAGGAGTAGAAGAAGAAAAAAAAAAAAAAGTCTTGCTGGTGATGTCAAAAACAGAACACAGCCCAAGGTATGCAGACTAGAAGTTTTCTGGTAAGATCACCAAGAAGTAGAAAGGGAAAGCTGCGTTGCTTAATTAGAAGGGAGTGATGCATGCTTCTCCATTCAGAACTTCTGTCCAAAGAGGCAACAAACCTCTCTTCCCTGAGCAGGGGAAAGCAAAGGCCCCATCTATGCCACTGGGAACACGAAATGCAGGCAGAAAGGAGGCACAAAGTCTTCTCTTAGAAATAACTTGCAACATATTAAGATGGGACCCTTCAGAGAACAATGTGTTGTGGACCTGAGAGCAGCCCACTCCATGACCTTCAGTAAGAGCCGTGCTTTGAAACTTTAAGTAACTGCCATTTTTGCCAAGTCAAGATACTACTAGGTATTTGTAACCTCTATACCAGATGCACATACGTATGAAATTCACTCACCTTTCTTACCTTTGATTTTTCTTCTTTTATTCTTTCTTTCTAGACTAGGGATTTCAGGAGAAGATCCTTCCTGCAAGTAAAATCATTTATTAACAAAAGTTACATGAGCAATTTTGCCTAAACCAAAAAGTCAAACATCCACTGTCTTTTCAAGCATTACTTGTACCCACAGAGAAGAATATACAAATAATTTTGCACACTTTTATAACTCGTCTTTCCCTCAGCCCTTAAAGGAGGGAAGGCAACAAAGTGAGTGCCATGTTTTCATCTCAACGGGGAAGAAATATCAAATATTTTAAATATTTTAGACCACACCTGGGTCAAACTCTGCTCTACGGTTTTAGCTGAAAGTCTAGAGGATTAAATCAGTGAGGAATTAAAATTATCGCTTTCTGCATATAGCAAAATAATTTTGAGGATTTCGATCAGAAACAGTTTTTTTTCCCTTCAGGCAAGTCCAAAACAGGACAGTTAAATAAATTCATATTTAGCTATATCATTTTAAGGATAAAATTTTGTAAAAAGGTTGTCTTTCCTTGCTTGACCATAAAACCAGGAACATCTAGTGATGGGAGTGAGTATTTACAGGGGTTGATAGTGACAGGACGAGGGGGAATGGTTTTAAACTAAGAGAGGGGAGATTTAGGTTGGATATTAGGCAGAAATTTTTCACTCAGACGGTGGTGAGGCACTGGCCCAGGTTGCCCAGAGAAGTTGTGGATGCCCAGTCTCTGGAGGTGTTCAAGGCCAGGCTGGATGGGGCCCTGGGCAGCCTGCTCTAGTGGTTGGCAACCCTGCCCACAGCAGAGGGGTTGAAACTAAATGATCTTTAAGGTCCTTTTCAACCCAGGACATTCTATGATTCTATGATCTAACGAAAAGAAATTTCTATTACAGTCTAGATTCCATTTAGGTTTTGAAACACCAAGATCCTTGCTACAACACCAAGTACTTCCACAGAAATACTTTAATAGCTCTCATTTACCAGCATTGCATGCCAGTTATCAAACCAAAATTAAAGGGCATTTGACTTTCCTACTATTTCAAAAAAAGATTAAGCAGAAGACCTGCACTAGGAAGGCAGAAATGGAAAAGACTCTTAAAGAAAATAAAGTTAAACAAGCAGATTAGTTTGAGGCTAACAATGCAGAAGTCAATCAAATGGAGAAAGTCCTCCTTGCAGAGATCATTCCAAGGCTGAATGACCATTGACAGGGAAAAAACTATTTTTAGCACATCAACGCTGGATAAAATTGCACACTTACTCCAGTTGCTCTCCGTTTCTTTCCAATTCCTTGGCTGTCATTCTGCTCAGTACCAGATGTGCAGCTACTGTCTGTAGCTGCATCTATGTTATTAGACACTGCAGGAAGTGAAACATTATTTGAAGCTGGACGATTTTCTTCTGAGATTTCTAGCACATTTTGTTTTTCAAGCAGAGGTGTCCTCTTCTCTGGGCTCTCCTGGTCTTGTTTTGTGAGGCCTGTGATCACAGAGGCGGCCTGTAGGCTGTGTCTCCTTCCTCTAGTCTCAGTTTTTTCAGACATAAATGGTGACAAAGGAAGAGAAGATGTCTCTCGTTTCAAGTCAACCTCAATATCAGCGCTTGCCTCATACCCAGGTGTTACGTGATGTGAGTGGCTGGCTGCAATTATTTGCCTTTGCCCACTTTCTTTTGTTTTGGCTTGCTCACTGAAGAAGCTATAAGCAGCAGGATTTCTGTCTGCAATGACACTGCTTTCAGAAAAGCTACGTTTTCTGGCTGAGCCAGGCACTGCTAAGGAAATCCCTTCCCACTGGAATCCTTCCAGAGTAGCCAAATCAGATTCTTCACCAAGTTCTAGATCCTCTTGCTCATTTTGAACAAGAGGCACCATTTCGATGCCAAACCTTTAACAAGATAAAATAAAAATAAATACACATGTAACAAGCCAGCTAAATCTAGAAAAAAGCCTCACCTTCCCCAAATGCACACAATTTAAGAGATCTAGCAACTCATTACATTAATATTGGAAGTCTGGAAAAAGCAAGTATGACATCTTTTCAAGATGCTTCAAAGACTTTAGGTATAAGGAAAGTTTCAAAAGTGAAGTGTTTTATAACTGCTTCCTCTAAAACCAAAATTAAACTGAGCATCAGATTAAAAGATTAACACACGAAGAGGGAGCATTTACTCTGCCAGCACCAATGCAAGCATTTCTTGTAGTCCTGAACAAATGAAGAAATAAGCAACTGTCACAGCACCGTTTACATCCTGATTGCATTTTTACATTCTTCCACTTACCAGAACTTGAAAAGCAAGTACATTGCTAGTGTCCATATTCAGATATTAAGCAACAGTTACGAACTGATCAGAATCTCTTCTGAGCAGCAGTCTACTATTACTTAGCTTTGGATAGACATCCACAGTACCAAGCAATCATAAAAACTCAAAAGTATTTGTATATGCAAAAGATCATGGTATAGCAGGATTTATCCTGAAATCTTTGTTTTAGGATTCTGGAATTAATTTCAGATTTGGAGAAAAATAACACTCCTCCCATAACACACACAAAGAGAGTCATGGTTAGATCTGAAAGCTACCAACCTTGGTAAACCTTTGCCAAGTTCCTGTTTCTTCTTGGTTACCTGCTGGATGACTTGATCCCAGTTTACATTTCGCCGCGAAGCGCTAAGAATCTGCCTGAGGGTGGGTTTAAGCCCTGACTCCTTCTCAGTCTCACTTCTCCGATGGCCACTCACATTCCGAATGCGCCGGGCGTTATTGAGATTGGGCTCTGGAAGATGTGTCCCAACTTTGCTCTTCAGACTAATATGTCGTGTCAGGTCTCTTTGCAGAGAGGCAGGGAGGCCAAGTTTGCTTAAATCAGGAAGAAGGAGGCCTAGTGACTGGCTTCCTCCTTTTTGCAGCTCATGATCTGAAGGAGTTTCAAAACCTTCCATTTCAAAGTGTTCATGTGACTTGACATGCTCTTCATTCCCTTCTCCAACCTGTGAGGAGGTTTTCAAATCCACAGGCAAATGGTCCTGACCGCTTGATGGAGAAACTGTGGATTCCATCTGAAACACAGAATCTTTTACATCAGCAGAAGGAATACTTGAAGCAGCCAGCTTTTCATCATCTTCCTTTTCAGAGGTGGCAGGTTTACCGTCTGGAGTGTCACAGAGTAAATGAGAACTAACAGAAGAACCCAACTTTTCGACTCTTGCTTCTGACTTCTCACTTCCCGTTAAATCATCATCACTCACATCTTCTAATGAATCTAATCTGAATTCATTCTTCAGCGATACTTCCCCAGTTTCCTCCTTATTCTGGTCACTTGTATCCTTGCAACATCTTAAGGGAGCATTTTGCAAGGAATGGTTGGACTGAACATCTTTGGGGTTTTGCTCTGCTTCATTTAAGTTATTAACAGGCTCTGCAAGATTCC
>NW_010113258.1:0-2794 GCF_000699245.1 Pterocles gutturalis | reverse complement strand
AAGTCTCGAAACCGCAATCCCAGAAGAGAGGATAGCCTGAGAGCACATGAGAGAGCTTCTGAACAGACCCTCATAATATGTAGAGCATGACCTGCATGACATGGAATATATCATTGTCCAATTTGGATCTCAATCCTAAAGCTCAGGTGGAATCCTAAGCCAGTAATTGGGTCTGTGCTCCCTGCCAGCTTCTCCTGCACCTGCACAATAGCAAAGTATGGGAAGTTGGAAAGTCCTTGGCTGTCCTGGCAACAGCTATAAACACCAGTGTGTTATCAACATTGTTCTCAGCACAAATCCAAAACAGCCTCATACTAGCTACCAAGAAGAAAAGTAAACTCTGTCACAGCCAAGACCAGGACACCAGGTCACAGCTGTGTCTGTAGGTGCTTCTATTACTGTGTTTGAAGGAAAGCTAGGACCCCAGGGTGCTGCCTTGCCCTTTCCTTTGTCAAATTGGAGTCACTGTGTGGTTTTTCACCTGCTAAACACAAATCCATAGGTGAGCTGCAGAGCAAGTTTTGTTAAGAAGTAATCAGCAAGCATCTGGTTTTAGAGGTGAAACAAATGTCCATTTTTAAAATAGTCTTGGTAGGTAAAGTCAGTTTGCCAGCCCACCCCCCTCCAGCACCATTGGTGGAATATGGCAAACGAGTTACACAAAACCAAACGGGCCACAAAGGTAACACTAGCTGATCCAGGCACCCTGTGGTGCTAGGGAACATGTGTGACCCCAGCTCCTCTCCACCAGGAGGAAACAAAATCCACTGCAGAGGGAGTATAGCAAAAAGTGGCTGTTTCTGCAGCAATGGTCCTTACACTGGTGCTGGCATTGGGGTAGAACGGAAACACAGCAAGTGTCTGAGGGAAGGAAACACATGTCACAATGTCTACAGAGAGGACAGCCTCCACGTTACTGCAGATGAGTGATAAGTCCTCAGACCAAACATGTTCTGGACCTCAGCATGAGTCTCTCTAGTTTTAAAAGTCCTTGTTTCTGGGCATTCAGGACCTGAAAGCTCTGGGAGATGCTCTCCACCAGAGTGGGCTGTTTCAGCTTAGGAAATCACTGCCGTGGCACACCGTGGCGTACAGGGTGCGGGGTCACGCTGCCCATGGTGTCCCGTGGTGACAGGCGTGGGGGCACGTGGCTGTAGCTGAGACCTGACACACTTCTCACCTGCAACGCTGGGAGCCTCTAGCAGGGAGAGAGAGACCAGCCAGTGGTGACCTGCAGCTAAATCTCCAGGTCACAAGTCTTCTGAGTCAGCAAGTCTCCTTGTGGGTGTTTAGGCTGGACATGCTTGAAGATGAGGAGATGGTTTTTAGACTGACTCTGTCTCTCTGCTCTGCAGCCTTCCTTCTGTACAACAAAGATAACAATTCCTGCACTGCTCAGGCACACACTAATGACAAAATCATGCACCAGGACCTCAAACACTACTGTGCGGAGTTCCAGAGAAGACCATACAAAAATAGCATATCTTTTGATCTTCAAACTTGGTTCAATGGAGCCTGCAGATGCAGTAAAATCCTCAGATTGTTCTGTAGGCACAAAAATAGGTTTCTTGTCACTATGACATGAAGAGACAGGATTAGGACAAAATTCATGAGTTTTCAAACACTACCAAAAAAGCCAGATAAGTCCTTTGACTTTGAGTGGCAGGGTTTTGAGGAGCTGACCACTCTGCATTACCTGCGAATGCTTATAATTGGGATTTTTTTACCCTCATGAGAGGTGTCTGTGACCTGTGGAAAGCAGTAGGGCTCACGAGTCCACTTGACCTCCAGGCCCAGTTTTTCACAGTTTTTACTCTGCACCATCTCAGCAGCAGTGCAGAGTGGTGCCAGCAGCATGGCACTGCTATCGGTCTTCTGATACAAAGCATCAGAGCAGATGGCCCCGACCCACTCGGTGGCGGTGAACCCCTCTGCATCTTGGCTTTGGCCCTAACCCACTCGCAAGGCAAGGGGTGGTCCCTCTTCCTAGCAGTGGGAAGGGGTGGAGACTCCGGGGGTATCCCCCATCACCGTTTCCAGGTCACCCTTTCCATCAGTGAATTAGGACAACAGAGCTACTATGCCAGGTCTGTATCAGTTCTGCACATCCACAGGGACATGGGATCCTATAATCTAGGCAGCAGAACAGGTCCCATAAACATCAGAAAAGAAGCTGGGTCTCAGTCCTGCTCCTTCACCCAGGCTGCTCAGAAGAGAACAGCACTATTTCCTCTAATGCATAATGTTTTCCTATATCTAAAATTACATGGTTACAGCAAATACGAGTTATTTATTTCATAGCTTTGAGGCTTCCTTCCCCCCCCCTCCCCATTTTTAACTTTATCTTCATCTAAACATATCCTAACATAATGCCCCGGGGGAAATATCGGGTTGCATTCAAAGGGAGGGAAGGCTCTGCACCGTTTCTCTTTTTCTGCAAGCCCTAGTTGATAGTTTCCATTACAAAAATAGGAGAAAATATCCTACACAGAGATCACCTCCCCTTAGCATTTATGGCTACATGACGCAGAGCTTAAAAACATAGAACACTAGACTCCACGTGGGCAGGACTTGATTAACAGTCTATCTGCAGAGCAAAGAACCGAACACGGGGCCCTGCCAGCTCCCTTGAGCTAGCTCAGTTTTCGAGAGCAGGTGGGATGAGTTCACTGCAGGGCTGATTTCTGAGAGCCCGTGGAAATCAGCGTCTCCTTCTGCAGAGCGGGCTCCTGCGCTGTGTCCTCAGGCGGCTCCAGCGGGGCCGAGGGGCTCAGGGAGGAAGCCGGACAAGAGG
>NW_010113257.1:6728-7939 GCF_000699245.1 Pterocles gutturalis | reverse complement strand
AGGCCCCAGAACCGATCCCTGGGGAACACAGGGACCCTGGAAGGCTTTAGGTGCTGCTGGGTTTGCTAATAGCAGTGCCACGGCGGTGCTGCATGGCTGAGATGCCCCGTTGGCCTTTGGAGGCAAGGTCCGGGGAGGGCAGGAGATGTTGAACTTAGCGAGGTATTTGGAATTGGACAAGGGAACGTGCAGCCCAGTGACAGGTTTTATCTGTTTGCTAGGAGCCCAGGGTGCTCAGGGGCTTGCTGGAAGCAGAAGGGGCTTTCCCCAGAGCAGGTGCCACAGGCAGTCCTGGGCTCTGGCTGCAGAACTACAGCCGTGCTGGCACTTCGGCCTCCTCTGAGCCCGCAGTGTGCTCGGAGGGTGCGCCCAGCTCTTCTTGGAGTTTCCCCAGAGCACTGGTGAAGGAACACCACAGGCTGCTCTGCTCTTCTCACCCTCCTGTGATCTCTGCCATTGCAGACGAGAGCTTTCCTCAGCCAGTGATTGTCCCGCAGGACCTCATCGTGACCAAGAACGAAGAGGCCATGTTTGACTGCCAGTTTGCAGCCGTGCCCCCTCCCACGCAGGAGTGGCTCTTTGAAGACAGCCCCATCACCAACAGATCCAAGTAACAGGGACCCCAGTGACGTGGGCAGGGCTGGGAGGAGAGGGGGCACCGTTTTCCAGAAGCAATGGAGAGAGGCCAAACCCTGGCCATGCCTGAGGGCGAGCGTTTCATATCAGGCTGGCCATTGGGATGGGTTTTGCAGCTTGGCTGTCTTGAGTTTAGCAGGGCCTTGGTACTTGTGCATGGCCTTTATCTGTGGGGCTGTCAGTCCTCAGTGCCCACAGATTATGATCCCCAGAGCTGGAGATGTCTCCCAGCCCCAAATGTCCACATGTGGCAATTTCATGGAGCCAGGGACAGCTCAAGCCCCAGACACCCACTTAGGACAATTCCCAGAGTCTGTGACATGTCCCAGCACCAAATACTCACAAGTGGGGATCCCCAGACACAGGGGTGCCTCCCAACCCCCATCGTCTGCACAGGGATTACTGACCCCGTGGCTGTCTTGCGCCTCCAGGTACCGGTGCATCCCCAGAGCCAGGAATGTTTCTGAGCCCCTGGGGGCAATCTCCCAGCCCAGGCCGCCTGCAATGGTGGTCTGGCACCGGGGGTGCAGGTCCCCCCCGGCTGTGCAGGGCAGAGGTGGAGCAGGGTGCCCAGT
>NW_010113257.1:6385-6715 GCF_000699245.1 Pterocles gutturalis | reverse complement strand
GCCCCACCTTGTGCCCCTCACCCCCGGGCCGGCTGGCAGAGCTGCCCCGCTTTGGTGATGCCTCTTTTGGTGGGAGCCAGCTCTTCTCCAAGAGAGACTTCTGTTAGCCCATCTCCTCCATGAAGCACATGTCACGCCATCTCCTTGTTGATGTGTGCTGCTCCCCTTGCACTGGGAAGCCTTGACTTGGCACAAAGTCTCCCGCTTGGTTCCCCTGGGCTCATTTGGACATCCTGGGGCTGCGGAGATGCCCACTGAGCCCTGCCTTTTCCCATGTGGCCAGGACCACCGTGTTCGCCAACGGCTCCCCGCTGATCGACCCAGGGCAGG
>NW_010113257.1:4702-6354 GCF_000699245.1 Pterocles gutturalis | reverse complement strand
CGCCGGTGTCTACAAGTGCGTTGGCCGTGGGCAGAGGGGGAAAGCTCTTGTGCTGAAGGCGACTCTGCAGCTAGCAGGTGAGGTCCTGGGACTGGTGGCAGGGCAGACGGTGGGTGCCAGAGTTGCAGTGTCACTCTGGAGCTATGTGACAGCATAGCAATGCGTCGGTACGTGGAGAACTGTTTGGTTTATCTGTGAAATGGCTCATCCTTGCTGAGAGGAAGAAAGGTAGCTTGTGCACTCTCTCCCTTGGTTGGTGCCTCCCATGGGGGATGATGATGCTGGTTGGTTGGCTACACGTTCCTGCCCTGTTTGAGCCCTGCTGTTTATTGCTCTTCCCAGAGATCGAAGAAATGGCACCCTTCTCCCCGAAGGTTTTGACAGCGAACCAGGGGCACCGTGTGGCCTGCACTGCCCCACGAGGCATACCCACGCCCCAGGTCTGGTGGGAGAGGAACCAGGAACGAGTTCCCACTGCTGGCAGGGTGCGCCAGGAGGCAGAGCAGCTCATTTTCACAAGTATCACCGAGATGGACGCGGGGACCTACACGTGCCATGCTGCCAACAAGGCTGGAGAGAAGAAACAGGAGCTGAGCATCACTGTGGCTAGTAGGCAGCTTTCCAAGAAGGGCTGGGAGCAGAGGGGGCTCTGGATAGGGGTTTGTGGTGAGCCGGGGCGGGATGGTGCGTCATCTCAGTGATACAGAGAAGCACATCTCTCCTGGCTGGGCTGCATGGCCCCATGGCTGGCTGCACACTGCTTGTCTGGTCTGTGCTGGTGCTGGCCAGAGGAGTGGTGAGCGGCCCTGCATAACCCCTTGCCTCCATGCCCAGCGGTACCCAAGTGGGTGGAGATGCCCAAGGACAGCCAGCTGGAGGAGAGCAAGCCAGGATACCTGCACTGCCTCAGCAAGGCCTCCCTGAAACCCACCGTCACCTGGTACCGCAACGGTGTCTCCATCTCTGAGGTGAGGCAATGGGGCAAAACCCTGCTGCTCATGGGCACTTCTGCTGGGCACTTGCTCGGCTCTTTCCTCTGCTGCTGCTGTCTCTCACCTTGCTCTTAGGCCCAGCATCCCTGTCACCCCCACTCTGGCCATGTTCCTGGCACCATTCCCGTCCTACTGGCTGTGTCTAGCCACTTGGCTGGCAGCCAACCCTGTGCTTTTGGGGCAGTGACTAGGGAGATGTCCCTCAGAGATGTCACTGCAGCTGGTCTCAGTTCTGCGTGTGAGTCTCAGCAGCGCTGTTTCTAGCTGAGGCATGGTGTGGGCATGTGGAGCGTCCACAGGAGTACCACGAGCAAGGTCCGAGCCCAAGGCTGGTGACAGTGTAATTTCTGCCCCGCTCCCTCCCTCCTTCCCTCTGGGCAGGACTCACGGTTTGAGATCTCTGAGAACGGGACGCTGCGCATCAACAACGTGGAGGTATATGATGGGACCATGTACAAGTGTGTGAGCAGCACGCCAGCAGGCAGCATCGAGGGATACGCACGGGTGCACGTGCTGGGTACGCTGATAAGCACTCCACATCCTTCCCTCGTGGGGAGCTCTTTTGCCTGGTGGGGTGAAGGTGTGATACCCCCAGCTGCGGTGAATCCTGCGGCTTGTGGGTGGCCTAACAGCACATCTGTCTCTTGCAGAGAAGCTGAA
>NW_010113257.1:0-4671 GCF_000699245.1 Pterocles gutturalis | reverse complement strand
CATCTTCAGTGTGGAAAGAACCGGAATTTCACCCCCCCGCCCCAGCCACTGCAGTGCATGGAGTTTGATAAGGAGGTTACTGTGTCCTGCTCAGCCACTGGCCGGGAAAAACCCACCATCCAGTGGACAAAGACAGGTAAGGGGGACTTGGATGCCATACGTCTGTTTCTGACCTGGGGCCCCCAGGAACTCTGCATGGGCCCACACCCGACATGGGGGAATCAGCCGCCGCGTGGCACGGTGCTTCGCGTGTGACGGCTGCATCCCTTCTTCTCACCTCCTGCAGATGGGAGCAGCCTGCCATCCCACGTCAGCCACAATGCCGGCATCTTGTCCTTCCACAAGGTGAGCAGGAGCGACTCAGGAAACTACACGTGCATCGCCTCCAACCGCCCCCAGGGCGAGATCCGTGCCACCGTGCAGCTCGTGGTAGCAGGTGAGGGCTCTCTGGCACGCCGGCGGGTTTCCTGCTGTGCTGGCCTTGCAGTGGGTTTGCCTGGGGGGGGCACCCAGCTGGCATGACCCGGCGGAGAGACCCTGAGCTCTGCCCTGTGGCACTTGAGTGTCTGGTTTGTCAGTGCTTTGCATGCAGCCCGAGAGAGCATGTGCCACTGTGCCAGTGCTGGCCTTGCTCCCTTGTGGGAGCTCAGCACCGTTCTCAGGAACTGCCAATGTTTGTGTCGGCCTCTCTGCCTTCAGTTTACGTCACCTTCAAGCTAGAGCCAGAGCCAACGACGGTGTACCAGGGCCACACAGCCATGTTCCAGTGCCAGGCAGAGGGAGACCCTGTGCCTCACATCCAGTGGAAAGGGAAGGACAAGATTTTGGATCCTGGCAAGCTCCTGCCCAGGTACACAGCCTCCATTCCAAACTGAAATGCGGCACAGCATGGTGCTCTCCATGCCTACCCACTGTGTTGGGTGCCGATGGCGCAGTCTCGGGTTCCCAGCTTGGGGGGCACACAGTCAGTTGTCTCTGTGTCCCAGGGCCTGGGCTCTCCTGGCCCCAGGGCTACCCCTTCTGCCACAGCCTAACATGCTGCAGCTGTGCTGCAGCCTATTTGTTCCTGAGTGTTGCACACGCTAAGATTCAAGATGATTGCACTGGGGACGTGGGGCTGAGGCTGAGGCATGTTGGAGAGATGGAGCTGCAGGTTCCCTGAGCCTGCCTCTGCCCTCCGGTGCTTGCAAAGGGCTCTGTGTGCTTGGCAGGATTCAGATCATGCCCAATGGCTCCCTGGTGATTTACGATGTCACCACCGAGGACTCTGGAAAATACACCTGTATTGCCGGCAACAGCTGCAACATCAAACACCGGGAGGCCTTCCTATATGTTGTAGGTAAGGGAGGTGCCCAATGTCAGGACATGGCCTCCTGGCATCTCCCCGGGCTCTGTGCCTTCCTTCTGGCCCCACTGGTGGGTGCTGCCCTGACGTCAGGTCACGCCTGCTAGGGAGTCACGGCTGCGTCCATGCCTCCTGGGATGCAGTGTGGTGTGCTGTGCCCAGTGCTCCACGCGTGGATGAGAAGGCAGCCACAGCAGCGGGGAGGGTTTTTCTCATTCCTCCAGCATGTTCCTGAGCGGGATTTGGGAAATCCCTCCTCACCCTGATGGGTTTGGTGCTGTCTGCCCCACAGACAAGCCAGCAACGGAAGAGAATGAGGGACCTGGCAGCCACACACCCTATAAGATGATCCAGACCATCGGGCTTTCGGTGGGGGCGGCCGTTGCCTACATTATTATCGTGCTGGGGCTGATGTTCTACTGTAAGAAGCGGAGAAAAGCCAAGAGGCTGAAGAAGCACCCGGAGGGCGAGGAGCCTGAAATGGAGTGTCTGAATGGTGAGGCCAGCACCCTGGGGGGTGGGGGCTTCACTTGCTGGCTCCTTACTCCTGGGCTGGAGGGGCTGAGGGGCAGGGAGCTCCCAGGAAACAGGGAGCTCCTTACCCTTGGGGTCTCTTGCTCTTGTCTATGGTTGGTGGCAGAGACCTGCTGCCAGGTGAGAAATAGGGAAGTCAGTGTGAAGCCTGCATCGTAGCCCCGCATTGTGGGCATGTCTGTCTGCTGAGTTATGTGTTGCTCCTTCTTTCCAGGACCTGTACGTGACACCACAGACACTCTTTGCCAAGGGGAGGGGAATATCACTATTGCGATATAATGAAATCGTAGTACTCTGCCAGCCTATTCAAATCACAGTGCAGCAGCTCCTGACTTTTCCCAGAACAGCCCTGAACTCTGCTGTGAACTCACTCTGTTATCTCTGAAACCCATATAAGCTTTGAGCATCTACAGCATCCTCCATCAGGGACTTCAGGACAGGTTCTCTAAAAACTCTTTCCTCTTTGCTTTTCAAGCTTGTCACCTATCAGCTCTGCTCTGTGCTGCTACACACAGCTCTTCAGTATGTCTGATCGTTCCTGCAAGTGCCTGTTCTGGTTGCACCGTCTCCTTTCTGAGATGGGGAGCCCCAGACAGGACTCGGTGCATCCAGCTTTGCTGAATGACACAGCTGTGCTGTGTCCTCTTCCCAGCTGTGCCACTGGCTCCAGTTCTCTGTCCCACAGAGCTTGCTCTGGAAAGAGAGCAGGCAGCTCAGGGCTGAGCCCACCGCTGCGGGTGGGACATCAAGGTTGCTTTACCCAGGCCTCATGTTGTATCTCTGGCTGAACCTCCCAGTGCTCACTGTGCCTCTGCAGCTGGCCACAGCTGGCCACAGCTGGCCTGGACCTTTGCTGCTAGCTACGTTGGCGGCTTTGGCAAACAGCTGCCAGCAGCGTCACTTCCATGTTGGCAGCACGTTGTATTATCCTGATTCCTACCTTCTGTGTGTCCATTGGAGGATGTCCCCTCCTGTCCTGTGGCAGCTGAGCTGCTTTTTAACAGCTGTTTCCATGAGACCTTGCAAATAGACTAAGCTGGGTCCCCATTCTGCATGAGCTATGTGAGTCCTTCAGTGAACCCAAGAGATCTCTTTGGGCATCATTTTCGTCTCCAAAAGCTGTTTCAGCTTTCTCCTGACATCATGGTTGTCTTTGCATCACTGGTACCAGAAGGGCTTGTAAGTGATGGGGTGCAGTTGATTTGCTGCACTTATAATTCCCAGGATCTCCCCCACACCACTGCCCAGGCAGACATCATGCTTCCTCCTCCCAGTTCTCCAGCACACAGCCACGTGGGGGTTGCTGTGAGGTCCTGGCAGAACATCACTGCTGGGTTTGTCTCCTGTTTTTCCTCTTGTACTGGTACTTTGAACAGAGCCAAACCTCGAGAAGTCTGGCTGTGGGGAACCTCCTGGGAGCAGGGAGTATCTCGGCAGCTTAGTGTTCTGCTGCTGTCACCACCATCAGCTCTTGCTGTGAAAGGATTTGTTTTAATCTTTTTGGAGGTAGTCTCAGATTTTTATTTTGGCCTATCTTTATTATATTTTTTTTCTTCTTACTCTGCCAGAGTTTGCCTCTTCTTATCCCCTTCATTTGGAACCAGGGTAGCTGTCAGCGAGATGCATCCTCACTGCTACAAGCAGACACAGCTGCCCAGATGTCTACATTCCTTTTTGGTACTTCTGTAGCCCCTCCAGAGAAGTGGTTTGTGTTTGCTGTCACCCCCTTCACTGTGTCTTCAAAGATTTGCCTCTTTTCATCCTTTTGATGTGATCCCTCTTTAGCTGGGTGACCTGAAGTATCTCAGCTCCTACCTCAAGTCAAGTACTCCCTGCCTGACCACCTGCAGACTTTTCCCGTGCCCTCAGGATCCAGACAGATTTGACCTTCCTATGGATTTGCAGTGGATCTTTCCTGTGGATTTCCTGGGGATCAATACAGCCCTAACAAGTTAGTCACCTTCCAGGGTCACGTCCTTGGCATGCCACGTCCTCTGTAATGACGGTGCTTGCTCTCAGCGTCCCTCTGTCTGACCTGCTTTTTTTTTTAATTTCTCCAGGGCAATATGGCTGTGTCTCTTTCTCCAGGAGATTCTTGGGTGTTGCAGGGAGGTGGGCAAAGCAGACAGCTCCTCTACACTTCATTCCCTTCTGAACTGCTGAATACATCAGTTAAACTTCCTGGTCATTTTTGTGGTCCCTTTGTTGTTGGCTGTCTTGTCAAAGCTCTGGGAAACATGGGGATGTCTGTTCTCAAAAGTGTCGTGTCGTGTTGTTGCTGCCCGCTGGTGCTGTCAGCGGCAGCATACTCATTCTGCAGCCTTCAGTATTTTCTTGGCATGTTTGCAGCAGTTGTCTGGTGTTATCCTCTTGGCTTCAAGCTCGTAGTCTTGAGAAACTGTATCATGAGCGCAGACAGCACAGGGTCCAACCGTCTTGCTAATAATTAGCAGAAAACCAGGGAGAGTGTAAGTAGCATTTAGCTTTGATGTATAGGGTAGACGGTGGGTTTTTTACTATGCAAATGTTACTCCAGCATGTGAGAGAGGACAACTGTCAGTAGCCTTGGCACTTAAGTCAGATTATCTCAGTCTCCACAGCTGCAAGCCCACCTGTAACAAAGCCACAGTCCCTTGTCACCGTGGCCAGACCTTCCCAGGATGTGCTGGTGCACTGCTACACCTACATTGGAAGCAGACGTGTACACACGCTGCCATACAATACCCCTTGACGGAAATGATGGGCAGTGGGATTCCTGTTGCGGTTACCTGTGATGGGTTTGCCCTTGGCTG
>NW_010113256.1:19642-21523 GCF_000699245.1 Pterocles gutturalis | reverse complement strand
ATCCCGTTCTTGCCTTTAATGCGAAGTTGGGGTCTCTCTGTCCAGCCCCTCACCCCAGCCTCAGGCCCACCCCAGCTGTATTTGAGGGGTCTCCTGCTACCCTCCGAAAGCTGAGCAGACAGCCATCGCCTACCTCTGTTGTCTGGTCTCCCACCCTCAGGAAAACCCTCAGCTCCTGTTTGCAGGCACCTCCTTAAAGCCACAAATTCAGCTCTGAACGCGGGGAGATAGGGAGATAAAACCCCAGCTTCTCCTCTAACAGAGCCATGGGCCCGAGGCTTAAAAAAAAAAAAAAGATGAAAGTAGACTTGCCCGCCAGGAGAAGGGTGAGAGTTTGCTGTCAGCCGTTGTCCCTGCTCAGGGAAGAAACCCTCCCAGGGCCAGGCAGCCCCGTCCAGGAGGAGACAATGAGGGGCAGCCCCTTCCCCTTGGCGATCTGTTTCCAGTTCCCCATTGGGGAGGGTCTGGGCTCCCACACCCCTCTGCTCACAGCGGGTTATTCTCCCTCCTCAGCCTGCAGTGGGACAACCCCTGCTTAGGTCTTATTCCATATGTCTTACTATCCCCCATAGGAATAGTATCTTGCCCCCTCCCCACATCAGGGGACCCTCCCCAGTCCTCCATGCTCTTCCTCGCCTTCCTCCCCTTGCCAGGAAGGATTGTCCCCGGGGAAGCCAGGATGGGAACCCCACACCCCAGCAGGACACAAGCAGCTCTGTGGGGCGGCCAGGACCAGACTTCCAGGCTCATGGCTGGGTGAGGAGCAGCGGGGTCCGTGCCTGCATATCCCCCCAGCAGCATCTCAGCCCGCACCAGTCTCCCTCTTTGTTCATCAGAGCTTTCCCCCAGGAATAAAGCCCCAGGAGAGCAGGAAAAGGAGAAGGGAGTGAATTGGGACCAGCCCAACAGAACAACCTGGAGGTGGGTCAGCATGTGCAATGCATGTGCAGGTGGGAGACCTGGCGCTTGAGGCTGAACGGGGAGCAGTGTCTGAGCATCTCTACAGGAAAGAGAGAGAGGGAGGGAGAGAGAGACGGGGGAAAAAAAAATCTTGTGAGTGCAGCGTTTGCAAAATGAGCTGGCGGTAAATAGCTGGAGGATAGACAAGCGTCTCTGTACGTGAGGCACGGCACGGAGAGCTGCACCTGAGTGAGGCTGGGCCACGGCTCGCTCCAGCATCGCACTTATTGATGCATCCTCCCCAGTCTGCCCTCCCTCTGAGCTGGCTCCCCCTCCTTCGCCATGAAAAAGCAGCAGGAAAAATGTGTTTTCCCCCCACTCCCCGGTGCAGCCACAAAGCAGAGAGCTGGGAGAGGCACAACAGAACTTGATTTGAGGTCCAGCTTCTGTCTGCTCTTGTTCCAAGGGGGATTCAGCAGCATGAACCTCCTGACCCCCTTTTTCTTGCTGGGGACCTACAGCCCCTGGAGCTCAGCCTCTCCCCACACCCTGCTCCAGCGCTTTCTGCTCCAAGCAATGGCAGCGGCGTTGCCAACACTCCCTCCTTCCAAGTGTCTCTCTTGCTATCCAAGTCCCTTTGTTCCCTCTGCAGGGCAGCCTTCCTCTGCATTTCACAACGACAGGCTGAGGCCCAGCACAACTCATCTCACCTGGGGTGCTCCAGGCAGGAGACCCCCTCCTCTCTTCTCCTTTCCTCCCCCCGCTGTGAAAGCCCAGGCAAAATTCACGCGGCACCTGAAAAGTGTCCCACCCTTCCTACGTGCCATAGGAAAAAGGAGCAGAAGCCATCCTTCCCCTATAGAAAGGTGTGCCCAGGGCTAGGGGTTAGAGCCGGTTCTTTGCAATTTTCCAAGGCTTCCTCCCCGGGCCCACCGGGTTCGCTGCTCCGTCCCCTCCCGTCTCTGTTAACGAGCGGCCCCG
>NW_010113256.1:19380-19596 GCF_000699245.1 Pterocles gutturalis | reverse complement strand
TGCAGGGACCGGAGGGGACCGGGCATGGGGACAGGAGGGGACCGGGCATGGGGACCGGAACCGGCCCTGGGATGGGGACCGGTGACAGCCTTGGGATGGGGACAGGAGGTGACCGGGGATGGGGACCGGAGCCAGCCCGGGGATGGGGACCGGAGCTTGCCCAGGGATGGGGACCGGGGCCTGCCCGGGGGATGGGGACCGGGGCCGGCCCCCGGA
>NW_010113256.1:16725-19276 GCF_000699245.1 Pterocles gutturalis | reverse complement strand
GGTGACGGGGACCGGAGCCAGCCTGGTCATGGGGACCGGAGCCACCCTGGTCATGGGGACCAGAGCGGGCCCAGGGATGGAGACCAGACACAGCGCTGGGATGGGGACCGGAGCCAGTGGGGAAGGGAGGGAGAGCTGCACAGGAGTGGGCACCCAGGATCTGTCCCAGACTGACTGTTAGCAGAGCAAAGCAAACAGGAGCAGGGGGATATCGCAGAGTGAGAGCATGCCTGGCTGCTGCCACCCCCCATCCTGGGATAAACTGCTGCATACTTTAATAAACCAATATGTGTGTGTCCCAGCAGTTTCCAGAGGTGCCCACGGATTCAGCCCAGCATGTCCAGGAGGAAAAGAATTTCAATTTACTGCTCGCCGATGCCCCAGACTCATATGAGTGCACAAGACCTCTTGCTCTACAGGCAGCACGTGACAGCAGGAGCTGCTGGGATAATGCCTCAGCAGATAAGAGGCCCCTAAGAGCATCCAAATGGGTTTCCAGCCCCTCAGAGTCCTCCACATTGCACAGCAGGGCCTTTCCCCTGCCATCCCGTGGCTTTGCTCACCTCCTGCCAGGAGGCTGGATTTTGACTTCCTGAAGCATCAAAGCTGGGGTCTCTGCAGGGGCCGTGCAGGAGTAAAACCCAGTCACCTGCACCCCACCAGCTCCACAGGGTGCCCATTTGCTGTGCCCATGAAGGTGTGAGGGTCAGAGTGGCTGTATATGGTGCATGTCCAACACGGTGCCTGTGCTGAGTGTCACACACTCCTGCAAGACTCGAAACACCCCGGTAATTGCCACTGCTCAGAGCTGACCCTGTAACATGTCTGAGGCATCACCAACAGCTATGACACAGCAGGACCCCAGCCTGGGAAGCTCCAGCAGCAGCTGGGGACAGGGCTGGCACTCACCCTTCCTGGGGAAGCAGGAGGCATGGCTCCACGCAGCGTCCCAGGGGAGTCACCGACCCTCAGCATCCCCTCTTGCAGGGATACCTGAGGTCTGTCCTCATCCCTGGAAAAGCTGCCAGGATGCTGGGGGGCAGCAGGAGGTGGAGATGTTTGCTGAGAGGGCTTGGAGAGCGAAGCCACCTTGGAGCAGGCAGCCCTTGCTCCAGGTGCTCGCCCAGGCACCCAAGCAAAGCCCTGCAACCTTCATAGGAAAAAAACTTGTCTCCATTTAGGAGGGGATCTTTCGCATACCCTAACTTACCCACCTCTCTTCTCCATTTTACAAACTTCAATGGATATCCCACTCCTATGCCTCCTGGGGCCACGGGGAGAGACCCCCCAAATCCCACCAAGCCCTGGGCATCTGATGGCCACCAGCTTGGTTTCCGCCAGCCGTGCCCATGGAGCCAGTGACCCCTAACTCTCCCGTACTGCTCACAGCATTTACAGCCTCCCCTGCACATCCCCAGCCCCACACACCATTTCTCATTCCCAGCCCCTCTCCTGGGTGGGTAGCCAAGGCTCCCCATTTCTTAGAGCTTGGGGCAGAGCTCGCCCTGGCCGTAGAGCCCGTTGGCAGAGGTGTGGTGCCAGTTATCAGCTGCTTTCTCTGCTTTGACTTCAGTTTCTCCGAACTGGCTGCGGTTCAGAGAGATTTTGACATGATATTCTTGCCCCAGCACGTCCCTCTGGCCTGAGCCCAGCGGGGAGAACCGGAGCCATTCAGATGGCACATCGCAGGGGAACCTTTTTAATTAAAAGAGATGATGGTCTGGTCAGCGGGGAACAGGTTGCTTTGGGGATATGGGGAGGAGGAATGAGCTGGGTGAGGGATGCAGGGGGAAGACATGCCTACTCAGGGTTAGCTCTGAACTCGATAGCTTTGCAAGTTCAAATCAAATTCAAAGCATTTGATGCTCCTCAATACCCATCTCTCTCCCAGCAGAGAAGGAGGATGCCTGTGTGCTGCTTAGGGATGTCTGGGGCATGGGTGCCTCGTGCTAGCTCTCCATCCCTGCCAGAAAAGAGCTAAAAGCTCGGGAGGGCTCTGCACCAGGGGGGGTTATGTCAGCGTGGTGGGGAGCCACCGCAGCCACAGCCACCTCTCGAGGTGGGAATGACCACAGGGTCTGACGTCCTTCCCAGGGAGCTGCAAAGCCCCGCTGTGCTCTCAGCTCGGGCGGCAGAGGGGATCCCTCCCTGCCAGGGCCAAGCTCAGAAAACCAGAAGCAAATTGCAAGGGGGAGTAGGGTTTGAGGAGGAATTAAGCAAGGGGATTTTTCCCAATGTAGAAATGCAGAATCCCCAGGGACTGGGAGGCTTGAAAGAGGGCCAAGCTTTTGATGTCCATCCTAAAGCCTAAAGGCTAGGCTAGCACCCGGTCCGCCCTGGGTGGCTGTGATCCTCCCTCCTTCACCCCATCTTCCCGGGATGCTCTGGAAAGCAGCTCCCCGCCACCAAACCACATGGCTCTGAATCACCAGGAATGTGTCTCCCTCCAGGCCCATTTTCTGACTCCCAGGACTGTTGTAGAAAGCCACGGCCAGGCCCTCCACGCCATGCCAGCCCGGCACAGGGGCAGGGGCTGGGCAGGTGAGTGGGC